>NW_006408888.1:2204769-2209142 GCF_000296735.1 Chrysochloris asiatica | reverse complement strand
TTACATAACCTTCAGAGATTACCTCTCTTCCTTGAATTTAACTGGACCAGCAGAACCCCTCAGAAGCCCTTGTTTTGCTTGGGTCTGTTTTGTTTTGTTTTTGAAGGCACCAAAAGAGATTAAGCCAAATAGATTACTGAGAGAACTTCTTGATTTCGGCCATTCACTGAATGCAGAGACACATTTAAACAAATTTTATTTAGAATAAACCAGTGCATGTATGACATGAAAGTTTCATAGCAATATTTTTTGTTTCACCCTCCTATCTTTGATTCTACCTTGGCATCAAAGCAGTGGAACAAAAAACGTAAAAAAGCATGCTGGCTGATCTTATCATAAATAAATAAATAACAAATTTAAGTGGACAGTTAATGCAACCTGACATTCACTGTATATTATCCTAGTACCTTCATTCTTTCCTTCTCTGACTCTTCTGGATATTTAGGATAAACAAGTAATATTTTCAAACCTCTGATAACAATTCTAGACCAAAACCCAAACTAGACCTGTTGCTGTTAAGTCAATTCTGACTGATAGTGACACTATACGACAGAGTAGAACTGTCTCGTAGAGTTTTCAAGTTGATAAATCTTTCAGAATGCAGACAGCCACATCTTCAGCTTAGCAGTTGAATGTTTAACCACAGTGCAGCCAGAGTTCCTCTAATAACCTGTGTACTAGCTTCATTTACAATATTTAGTCATAAGAATATTTTCCACATATGTCTATAGTAAAATCTACTTACTTGGTGTGGAACTGTAGAATAAGTCCTGGACTGCTACCATAAAGTTGGTGGTTCAAACCAAACAGCTATTCCATGTTGTAGTTGCTGTTAGGTGCCATCGAGTAGATAACTGACTCGTAGCAACCTTATGCACAGCAGAACGAAACACTGCTTGATCCTGGGCCAACCTCATTATCGTTGCCATGCTTGAGGCCACTGATGCTGCAACTTGGCCAATCCATGGCGCTGGAGGTCTTCCTATTTTCCTCTGACCCTCCACCTTACCAAACATGATATCCTTCTCTAGTGACTGGTCCCTGCTGACAATATGTCCAAAGTATGAGAGATAAAGTTTGGCCATCTGGCCTCCAAGGAGCACTCTGGCTGCAATTCTTCCAAAACAGATCTATTTGTTCTTCTGGCAGCCCATGGCACTTTCAATATTCTCCTCCAACACCATAACTCAAAAACATCAATTCTTCTATTGTCTTCCTTATTCACTGTCCAGCTTTAGCATGTATATGCATGCATGGGCTGGGTTGAAATAGTTTCAACAACAATACTTACCTATATGCTTTCAATGTCCATAAACTGTTCTTATATTTATTTTATGTCACATCCTTTATGTGTGTATTTGTTTTTATTACATCTCATAGACATAAGTAGTTTTCCTTTCTCCTATATCCACACTCATCTGTCAGCTTGTCACACTGTGATGGTTTGAGTGCTCCGGTGAGGCTGGAAACTAAATCACTTATATTTTGACTCTAGCAGGATCACCCATGATAGACAGACTAAAGCTGAGCTCCCAGCCTAAAACAGACTTAGAAGAAGAGGTGGAGTACTTCATAATGGTTAGCTTCTGAAAAACTTTTAAATATCAATGAAACACTGTCAGATAGCACCAGAATATTGAATACTGAAACATGATGAATAACCCCAGAATATTATATTGGTGTAGCATTGTAGGAAACACACTGTAACACAAAGTCAGTTTGAATAGCAAAATCTGCAGTTCAAGATCACCAGCCACTCCTTGGAAATCCTATACAGGGTGGCTATGAGTCAAAATGACTGGACTGCACTTAACAAAAACAAACAGCTATCAGATATAGTGCCAATGTATGAACCCCTCAGATAGGAAGGCACTCAAAATACAACTGACCAAGAGCTACCTTCTCAAAGTAGAATTGACCATGATGATGTGAATGGAGTGGCAGTTTTGAGACCTTCATTTGCACAACTCAAAATGAGAAAAAAAAGTTGCACACATCCATGAATGATTCGAACCTCAAATACATGAAGTAAGAATCTAGGAAAATGGAAAATCGTGAAAATGAAATAGAACACATAAATATTGATGTAATAGGCATTAGTGAGCTAAAATGGACTAGTATTTTGAATTTGACTAAAATGGACTGTTATTGTTGTTGTTGTTATGTGCCGTGGAGTCAGTTCCGACTCATAGAGATCCTTTACAGGGTTTCTGAGGCCGTAAATCTTTACGGGAGCAGAAAGCCTCCTCTTTCTCCCGTGGAAAAGCTGGTAGTTTCGAAATTCTGACCTTGTGGTTCACAGCCCGATTCGTAACCACTACTCTACTAGAGCTCCTTAAAATAGACTAGTATTTGAATTTGAAAAATCACAGGATTTACAATTACAGAAATAAAAAAAAATTGAAGAGAAATAATGTCACAGTCATCATCAAAAAGAACATTTAAAGATCTATTTGAAGTATAATGCTGTCTCTGATGGAATAATATCCATACACCTACAAGCAAGACCAGTTAATATCACTACTATTCAAATTTGCGCATCAACCACTAATGCACTGAAGATGAAATTGAAGAATTTTGCCAACTTTTTCAGTCTGAAATTGATCAAACATATAATCAAAATTGATCAAACATACAATAAATACTGGCAATTGGAATGCAAAGGTTGGAAACAAAGAGAAAAGATCAGTAGTTGGAAAATATGGTTTTAATGATAGAAATGATGCTGGAGATCACATGATAGAATTTTGCAAGACCAATGACTTTTTCATTGCAAATATGTTTATTAAAAAACTTAAAAATGGCTAGACACATGGGCCTCATCAGATGGAATACACAGAAATCAAATTGACTACATCTGTGGAGAGACAGTGGAAATGCTCCCTATCATCAGCCAATACAAGGCTGGGAGAGACTGTTGAACAGACCATCAATTTTTCATATGCATATTTAGGCTGAAGCTGAAGAAAATTAAAACAAGTCCATAAAAGCCAAAATAAGACCTTGAATATATCATATCTGAATTTAGAGATCATTTGAAGAATAGATTTGGTACATTAGACACTAAAGACCGAAAACCAGAAGAACTATGGGATGACACAAAGAACATCATAGAGGAAGAAAGCAAAAGGTCATTAAAAAGACTATAAAGAAAGAAAATATCAAAATGGATGTCAGAAGAGACTCTCAAACTTCATTTCAAAGAGATGTTGAAACTAATGGAAAAAGTGAGGCGGTACAAGAGCTGAACAGAAAATTTCAAAGGTCAGCTTGAGAAGACTAAGTCAAATACTATAACAAAATGTGCAAAGAACTATAACAAAAATTAGAAAGCCAAAAAGGAATAACACACACAGCATTTCTCAAGGTGAAAGAACTGAAGAAAAATTGAAGCCTCAACTTTCAATACTGAAGGATTCTGTTTTCTTTATATTGTATTTCAGTGTAAAGAAAACAAACATTTCTCCACTGGACCAAAAGCAACAGTCATATGAATGAGAATTGATTGAAGTGGTCAAAGACTTCTTTTTACTCAGATCAACCATCAACACTCATGAAAGCAGCAGTCAACAAATGAAACGATGTATTTATTTAGGCAAAACTCCTGCACAAGATCTCTTTAAAATATGGAAGAGTAAAGATGTCAGTTTGAGAATTAAGATGCGCCTGATCAAAGACATGGTATTTTCAATAACCTCATATTCATGCAAAAGTTGGACATTGAATAATACCATAGAAGGATTGATGTATTTGAGTTATGCTGTTGGAGGAGAATATTGAAAATATTATGGACTGCCTAAAGAACATACAGATCTGTGTTGGAAGAAGTACATCCAGAGTACTTCTTGGAAGACAGGATGGCCAGATGGCATATCTCATTCTTCAGACCTATTATCAAGAAAGACCTGTCCTTGGAGAAGGATATCACATTGATAAAGTGGAGGGTCAAGGAAAAAAAAGGAAGAAACTGCCCTCCCCCATGAGATGGATTGGCACAGCGGCAGCAGCAATGGGTTCAGGTGTAGCAAACATTGTGAGGCTGGCATAGGACTAGCCAATGTTTAGTTCTGTTGTACATAGGGTGGCTATGAGTCAGTACTGACTGAATGGCACCTAACATCAACAACGCAAGTTTTTGTATGTTGTGTTTTCATTCTCATTTGTTTCCAGGAATTTTTAAAATTTTACTTTCTATTTATTATACTACCAGTAGCTTTTAAGCAGGGTGCTATTAAGTTTCCATGTATTTGGCTTTATTTCCTTAGTCTGCCTATTGTTGATTTCTAATTTTATAGTGTTGTGATCTGAGAAGATATTTACTAGTATTTTCATGTTTTTAAATTTATGGAGACTTATTTTGTGGCCTAACATAT
>NW_006408888.1:2195810-2204594 GCF_000296735.1 Chrysochloris asiatica | reverse complement strand
ACAAGCTATGGACAACATTGCAAATTATGAGTATTCTGGAACACTTTATTTTGCTAACGAGGAATCTGTACCTGGACCAGGAAGTGGTTCAAACAGAACATGGGAACACTGAGTGGTTTAAAATTAAGAAAGGTGTGTGACAAGGTTGTATTCATTCACCATACTTATTCAACCTGTATGCTGAGCAAATAATTTGAGAAGCTGGGTTATGTGAAGAAAAACATGGCATCAGGATTGGAGGAAGACTCATTAACATCCTGCGATATGCAGATGATACAACCTTGCTTGCTGAAAGTGAAGAAGACTTAAAATATTTACTGATGAAGGTCGAAGAGCACAGCCTTCGGTATGGATTACATTTCAATGTAAAGAAAACAAAAAATCCAGTATCATAGCAACATAACATTTATGACTATAGGATAAATTGAGTGACCAGTGGTGAGACACAGCCATAGATATACAATAATGTGTGCTTGTGTATAAGTTCCATAATACAATATTAAGATTTAAAAGAAAATGTGGTTTCTAGAGAAAGGGAACTAAATACAAGTTGAAATGGAGCAGAATACAAGTTACTTACACTAGATTAATAAATATATCAAATTTGAAGAAATAAATATACTTAAATAAAGTTTATATTGGAGAATTATAATATTTCAAAATGTGCATTTGGATTAGTGTCTACGATACATTCTAAAACATTGAAAATAATAGATTGATTATTTAATTTTGCTTATATTCTTCTTACTATATGTAACAGAACTTATGAAAATATTAAAAGAATCCACTTATCCTTAGAGATGACAATAGTTAGAATCACACATAATTTGGTAGAAAGGAAATGGTAAATTCTAAGTTCAAGTTTCTTAATCATGTTTCACTTAGTTTATATTAATATGTGTATGAGCTACTGAGGTTTTTTTTTAAAGTATGATCCAAGGGTAAAAATAATAGTGACCTCACTGTTGCTATCCATTTGGATATTATAACATTGAGCAAAGCTGTCTCTACCATAAATGAGCATTAATATCCTAGTCATCATATCATTAATCATTATTAGATGAAATTATTTCACAATATGTTAACCTATTTTATATCTTTGAAGATAAGTCGAAAAGTATTGAATAAAATTATAGAAAATCTTTTTAAACAAAAAAATTCAAACTGTGAAGCGTTGTTTCTCAACATATCCTTCAACTGAAGAAAGTGTTTTCATCTCTAGAACTCTTCTATAATAATCCTGCACTATTTGATTTAAACCACATCAAACTAATAGTTTTGACATACTCAAGATATACAGATCATGCTCCTTTTAAAAGTTCCTTGAATTCTGGAAACAAAAATTATGAAAAGGGAAGATCTTAATTATAGGGTAAATGAGTTAAGGCTTCCCAATGAAATGATCAAAGAACTGCCTTAGCTATCATGGATTAGCAGTCACATTGTCATGGTAGAAAAAAAATATATCCTCAGCACAAGTTCCCTGGCCTTTTTATCTTCTATGTAGTTTTCAGTAGCTTTTAAGCAGGGTGCTATTAAGTTTCCATGTATTTGGCTTTATTTCCTTAGTCTGCCTATTGTTGATTTCTAATTTTATAGTGTTGTGATCTGAGAAGATATTTACTAGTATTTTCATGTTTTTAAATTTATGGAGACTTATTTTGTGGCCTAACATATCATCTATTCTGTAGAATGTTCCATGTGCACTGGAAAAACATGTGTATTGTGCTGTTGGAGTGAATGCTCTATACAAATATATGAGGTCAATTTGATTTATTGTGTTGTTTAGTTTTTCTGTGTCTTTGTCGAGTTTCTTTCTGGTTGTTCTATCCTTTTTCTTTCTGGTTGTTCTATCCTTTTTTGAAAGTGGTGTTCAAAATCTCCCACTATTATTGTAGATTTGTCTATTTCTATCTTCATTTCTTTTAGGGTTTACTTTGTTTATTGTGAAGTTCTTTTGTTGAGAGCATAGATATCTATTATGATTATGCCTCTTTTTCAAATGACCCTTTATTATGACATAATATCCTCTTTGTCTCTTATGTTGGTTTTTGCTGTAAAGTTGATTTTACCAGAAATTAATATTGCTACTCCTGCTCATTTTTAATTGCAATTAGCTTGGTATATTTTTTTCATCTATTAACTTTTAATCTATTTTTGTCTTTGTGTGTAAGCTGTGTCTCTTGTAGACAGCATATTGAAGTATCCTGTTTTCTTATCCATTTTGCCACTGTCTGTCTCTTGACAGGTCATTTAATCCATTAACATTCAGTATAATATAAATATATATGAATTAATTGCTGTAGTTATGCTATTTGCTTTTTTGTGGTGCTGCTGGATTTTTTGTTCTGCATGCCTTCCTGTGCTGAGTTCATTTTTTAGGTGTGATTTTTCTTGTCAATATTTTCATAGTTTTAATGTTTCGATGTTCTTGGATTTTCCTTTTCTTGACATGTTGTAAAGTATTACGATTCTTCGAGATTACCCTACATTCTATCAATTTTTTCCTCCTTTTAAACAGTCAGTTTTATATCCTGAAATCTTCCTGACCTCACCACATGGATCTCTGTCCCCATACTTTCCCCTTCTTTTGCATTTCAGTTTGTTTGTTTGTTTGTTTGTTTGTTTGTTTTAAATCATAGATTGACCTCCCAGATACCCTGCTTTCACTCTTATAGTTTTGTTCTATTATGGACTCTTCCATCTCTTAAATGAATTCTGGGTGGTGTTGCCACAAATTTTAATCTCTGGATATTTTCTGCTCTTGTTCGTTCTCAGGCTAAAGAACTCTTTTTAACATGTTTTGAAGCACTAGCTTGACTTTTAAAAATCGCTTGATTTCTGTTTACCCTGGAATGTTCTGATTTTGCCTTCATATTTGATTGATAACTTTGCTGGGTAAATGATTCTTGGCAGTGTTTTTTTTTTGTTGTTGTTTTGTTTTTTTTTTCTCCTGTCTTTCAGAGTTTTGTGTATGTCTACCCATAGCCTTCTTCTCCTCATGGTTTGTGCTAAGAGAGTAGGGCGTAATTTTTTTGTGTTTTTGGTTCTTTCTAAGTTTTATTGTGAATTATGTGATAGTTTACATGGGAGAACAATAATTTTACATTCATCCTATAGTGTATTGTTTCATTGTCATGGTTACAATCCCTTCCATGCATCATCAACCAACCACAGAGTATACACTTCAATCATGACCGCCCGGTCATCAGCACACAACCCCTTTCCCTTTCTGGGTCTGAAGTCCCCAGCCACTCTATCTCTCCATGTCTTCGTCTCCGCCTCCATCTCTGGTGTTATTGCTTCTCTGGGTAGGGTCCTGCTCTCTGCTCTTCTCCCTTGATGGTTCCAGGGACCTCCACTCCTAGACTGCAAAGTTAATCACTCTCCTCCTTGCTACAAAACATCTACCTTTGCATTAAAACCCTCACAATCCACAATCAGTCCTGATAACAATTATTCACTATTGTATCACAAAAGACCTTTCTGCATTTCCTTTCTTCAGCACCCCCTAGAAAGATTGAATAGTACTCAGTGGAGAGTCTGCCTTCTTACATGCCCTCTGGATCTAGATTCCCTCTTGAAAGCTTGTAAGCCAGTCACTTCTTACCTTTGTAGCCCTCCCCTCTCCCCCATTTTGGGTAGCCACTGTCCAAGTTGCCCATCCCTGTCTACTCTGTGTATGGAGGGGGTGGGAATGATCCTCCTTGTAAAGATTTGTTCCCTCTTTTGAGCTACTCCATCCATAGGTGTAGGTCAAGTTTATAAAATTTTATCAGATTACTCTTTTTTTTTTCCTCTTCTTTCTTCTTCTAGTTGAGCTCTGATAATCCAGTCATTGAAGCTGGTCAAGTGGGTATTATCTGCAAGTGTGGGTGTGCTTGTGCATATGACCTCTCTTCTTATCAGCTGGACACTTCACTCTCCACTCTAGTCCTCTTTGGCTATGTCACTGAATCTGGGCCCAAGAGTCCCCAGGACTTGCCACACTGCTGGCCAATGAGGTCTCCAGCTGGGTTCACAGGAGTCTATTGAATGTTGTAGGGCTTAGCTCACAGCTTCATTGCTGTTTATCCTTCACTTCCCCTTATCGGTGATGAACGTGGTCACCAATCAGAGTGTGTATTCCCACTGAGTCTTAGTCTTGGAAGTGGGTTTGCTCTGAGGAGAATCGACCACTTGCCTTGATGTCTCCTGAGTGAGCAACTTGCTTGTTCTTGTAGTAACCAGTCTGTCTGCCTATATTGTTTTGTATTTTTCCTGTTGGTCTTTCTTTCAAGAAGTATCTTCTGTCCTTTTAGCCACTACAGGATGGTCAGCTTATCCTTTCAAAACTTCTCTCCTCTGTAGATTCTGGATGCTGTTCAGGATTCCGAACTATGGTAGTATGTAATGCAGCAGCTTCACAGGAAGCCTCCTTCATTGGGCACGCTGTAACCCCATTTTAGGTATTCCAATCGCTTATAAGCAAAAGACGGACTTACAAGCTTTCTATGGCAGTATTTCTGGCTATTCCTTTCTCTCCCCTTTCAGTATCTACTTTATAATGGTATGCCAGGGAAACCAAGATTCAAAAGACAGCCAAGCACCTTAACGTTATTTCGCCCCTTTTCCCAATTCTAATCATGTCTCAATCCCAGAGCCCTGTTTTTCCAAGGTTGTGGATACATCATTAATTGTCTCTGTCCCACTTAGCCCATGCAAACCTGCCTAATTGTTTTCCCGTCTGCTTTGTTCTTCCATTCCCCTCCCCGTTCTTGCATATTGGCCCCCTCCGCAGCATCCAAACTATCCTGTGTCTATTCCCTGCCCTGTTCTCCACCTTCCCCTCCCTCTCCTCACCCAACTCCCCACATCCCAGTAGCCAGCAAAGAATCCTCTCCTCCCTTTAGTATGGGTTCTTTTCATTAATCTTTTACAATAGTGGTCCTATGCAGTATTTCTTCTTTTGTGACTGACAAATTTCACTTAACATTAATTCCTTAAGGTTCATCCATGTTATGCGGTGGCTTGCAGCTTTCTTATTATTCTTCAAGGTAGTATAATATTCCATTGTGTGTATATAACACAGTTTGTTTATCCATTTTTCAATTGATGGGCACTTTGGCTGTCTCCAACTTTTTGCTTTGTAAATAATGCTGCTATAAACATTGGTGTGCATATGTCTACTCGTGTTGTGGCTCATATTTCTTGTGGGTAAATACCAAGTACAGGAATTGCTGGATCATAAGGTATTTCTATTTCCAATCTTCTGAGGAAATGCCATATTGCTTTCCACACAGGTTGAACCATTTTGTAGTTCCACCAGCAATGCAGGAGTGTCCCAGTCTCTCCACATCCCCACCAGCATTTATTTTCCTCTACTTTTTTGAACTTTGCTGTTGTTGCTGGTGTTAGCTGATATTGCATTGTTGTTTTGATTTGCATCACTCTAATGGCTAGTGATCATGAACATTCCTTCATATGTTCGTTGACTGTCTGGATCTCCTCCTTGGTGAAGTGTCTGTTCATGTCCTGTGACCATTTTTTAAATTGAGTTATTTGTCTTTTTCTTGTAGAGGTGTTGTAGTTTCCTATATATTTTAGAAAGAATTCCCTTGTCTGATGTGTCATTGCAAAATATTTTTTCCCATTCTGTGGGTTCCCTTTTTACTCTTCTGGTGAAGTCTTTTGATGTACACACGTTTTTAATTTTTAATATGTCCCACTCATCTATTTTGTCTACTTTTGTTTCTGTATTTTTCAAAATGTTTGGTAGTCTGTGTATTCCCTGAATTAGTACCCTCACATTTGTCCCTATATTTTCACTGATGGCCTTCATAATTCTGGGATTCACATTTAAGTATTTAATCCATGTTGAATTGGTTTTTGTATAAGGCATGAGGTGAAGGTCTTGTTTCAATCTTTTGCATATTGCTTTCCAGTTCTGCCAGTACTATCTCTTGACGAGACTATCACCTCCACATGTGATATATTTAGGTGTTTTGTCAAAAATTATTTCGCTGTATGTAGATGAGTTAATTTCTGGATTCTCAATTTTGTTCCATTGATCTATGTATCTTTCATTGTACAAGTACCAAGCTGTTTTGACCACTGTAGCCATGTAGTAAATTTTGAAGTTATGGAGTGAGAGGCCTCCAATCTTGTTCTTCTTCTTAAGCAGTGCTTTGCTTATCCTGGGTTTCTTTCCTTTTCATATAAAGTTTGTAATTGTTTTTTCGATGTCTTTGAAGAATGTTGTTGGAATCTGGATTGGGATTGCATTATTATGTGTAAATTGCTTTGGGCAGTATTGACATTTTCACAACCTTAAGTCTTCTTACCCATAATCATGATACATTATTCCATTTTTTTAGGTCTCTTTTGGCTTCTTGTAGTAGTGTTTTGTAGTTTTCTTTGTATAATTCTTTTGTTTCTCTGGTTACATTTTTTCCTAGATATTTCATCATTTGGTTGGCAATTGTAAATGGTATTGGTTTCTTAATGTCCTTTTCAATGATGTTGTTTTTGGTATAGAGGAGTCCAAATAATTTTTGTATGTTGACCTTATATCCTGCCACTTTGCTGAATCTTCCAGTGAGGTCTAGTAGCTTTTATACTGAGTCTTTGGGGTTTTCTATGTACAGGATCATATCATCTGCAATTAGCATTTTATATCCTCTTTACCAATTTGGATGCCTATAATTTCCCTGTCTTGCCGAATAGCTCTTGCTAAGACTTCCAGCAGAATATTGAATAGGAGTGGTGATAAAGGACACCTTTATCTGGTTCCTGTTTACAGAGGGAAGGTTTTCAATTTCTCTCCATTGAGAGTAATGTAGGCTGTTGGTTTTGTATACATGCTCTTTATTATGCTGAGGAATCTCCCTTCAATTCCTACTTTGTTGAGTGTTTTTATCAGGAATGGATGTTGGATTTTGTCAAATGCCTTTTCTCCATCAATCGATATGATCCAGTGGTTCTTTTCTTTTTTCTTATTTATTTGGTGGATAATGTTGATCGCTTTTCTAATGTTGAAACATCCTTGCATTCCTGATATGAATCCCACTTGATCATGATGTATTATCTTTTTGATGTGTTGTGGTATTATGTTGGCTAGGATTTTGTTGAGAATTTTTGCATCTATGTTCATGAGGGATATTGGTCAGTAATTTTCTTTCTTAATGACATCTTTCCCTGGTTTGGTATGAGGGATATGCTTGCTTCATAGACTTTTTTGATGACCTGATCAATTTCTTCTTTTGTTATGGGTCTGTTTAGGTTTTCTACTTCACTGTGTGTAAGTTTAGGTAGGAGTGTCTCCTTATCTTTGATTTTGAGAGCTTGATTATGATATGTTTCAGTGATTTTCTTTTGGGGTCTATCCTTCTGGGGTTCATTGAGCTTCTTGAGTGTTTATCTTTTCACTTTTCAGGATGTTGCAGAAATTGTTTTCCAGCAGTTCTTCAACTATTTCCTCTGTGGACTTGTGTGATTCTTCTTGTTCTGGAATGCCGATAATTCTTAAGTTATTCCTCTTCATGTTGTCCCACATGAAGCTTAGACCTTCAGATTTTTTTCTTCAATCCTTTTTTTCTGTTTGCTCTTCTATCTTAGTGATATTGAGAGATTTGTCTTCCAGCTCACTGCTTTTGTCTTCCATTCCTTCTATTCTACTCCTTTGTCCTTCCAGAGTATTGTCTATTTCTGATATTCTATTATTTATCATTTGGACCTCTTTCTGTAGGTTTTGAATTATTTCCAATACTGTATCTACCTTATTTGATTGTTCCTGTAGCGCTTTTCTGACTTATTCCTTATTTTTCTCAACTCCATTGTAAAATGTTTTGAAACATTTTTTAATCATTTATCTTAATTCCTTTTCAGGCATTTCCAAGGTTTGTCCTCCTTCCAGAATGAAGTCCAGGTCAACCTCTAGGTCATTTGTTTAAGACATTTTATCTTGTTTCTGGACATGGGCTGATATGGTCATCTGCTTTTGCTTCTTGGACATGTTTAGTGTTTATTTATGGCCTTAGTACTTAATTGAGTATGTGTTTTGGTATTTTTTTATGCTGATTGCTTCCAGGTAAAGTGATCACGATGTATGCTTCTCTTTTCACTCTTCTTATTGCTTAACTCAGAGTAACTTTCACAAGTGTTGTCTGCCTCCCTGGTATATGGCAGTTGGTATTGATTCTTGCCTGGGCTTTGGTGTTTTATAGAGGGTGGTTGTAGTTTGAGTATATGGCATCAGTTGCTGTCTCTTCTGTAATATATGGAGAGAAAGAGTCCCCCAAAGGTAGAAGGGGAAGCATACAACAGCAAAACAGCACCAGCAAACAAAATATAAAAATAAATAAATAAATAATGAAATAAATACCTCCAAAAAGCAACAACAACAACAAAAAGACAAAACTAGACGGGATACTGTAGTCTATCATTGCAGAAAAGGGAAGGAAGGAGAGAGAAAAAAAAAAAATCTGTAGCCTTTTATGAGTATGACTTTAAAGTCCTCTCCTCAGCTTCTTACCTTCAATGCTGCCGAGAGATTTCAAGATGCCACTGTTAACTGTTATGCTGTACCTCAGGATTTAATTTCATTTTCATCCTGTTTTGTTTTTAAACTCTCTTTCTCTCTCTACACCCCTGTCTTGGTCTTTCCCGTATTAAAAAAAAGAAAAGAAAAAGTTCAGGGTCAGCTCTGGGGTTGAGAGTATCTATTCTCATACGTGGCAGAAGAACCAATCAGTGGTGAGAGTGAGGGGTGTCCACTAGCTCAGGCACCCCTCTAGTCACCAGAAT
>NW_006408888.1:2193995-2195425 GCF_000296735.1 Chrysochloris asiatica | reverse complement strand
ACCCTAGCTGCCATCAAGCCCCACCTTCTTTCCATTACAGAGTTTAATCTTATTAGTTTACTTTTGTAGGTAACACTTCTTTGTCTCTAGCTGTTTTCAGGATTTTTTCCTTGTTTTGCATAGTTTGATTATGAGATGACTTGGTGATTTTCTGTTGTGGTCTATCTTGCCTAGGGTTCATTCAACCTCTTGAATGCTTATCTTCTCATCATTCAAAAGGTTTGGAAAATTTTCTTCCAGCAGCTCTTCAACTACATCTTCTGTGGTTTTCTTTGCTTCTTCCTGTTCTGGAATTCCATTCACCCATAATTTATTCCTCTTCATGTTGTCCTACACAAATCTTAGTCTTTCTTCAGATTTTATCATTATTTTTTGTTTGTTCTATCTTAATAGTATTGAGAGATTTGTCTTCAAACTCGATGATTTTGGCTTCAAGTCCCTTGAAGTTCATCCCTTCAAGTCCAAGTCTACTCTTTAGCCCTTTCAGTGTATTGTTCATTTCTGAAATTTAAGTGTTGATCATCTAGACCTCCTTTTGTAGGTTTTGTATTGTCTGTAATGCTGTATCTATTATATTTGATTGTTCATGTAGTAATTTTCTGACATCTTAATTATTTTCCTGTCCTTTCTGTGAAACATTTGGATGCACCTCAATATCATTCTCCTGAATTCCTTACCGGGCAATTGCAAGACCTACTCTCCTTTCAATGCAAATTCTACCTCTTCCTCTTGCTTTTTTGTTTGAACTACTCTGTCCTTTTTCTGCATGTGAACAAAAATTTTCTGTTGCTTTTTAGGAAATGTAGTGTTGCTATATTTGCAATATTTAGATGAATGTATATTGGTGTATTCTTAAGCTCTCTACAGTGGTCTCCTGGTAGATGTGATAAGTATATAGACTTCTCATGTATTGCTCTTACAGCTCAATTCAGAATGTTTTTAGCAGGTTTTGATTGTAGATGCTGCTCTGGTGTATAGCAGCTGGCATTGGCTCTTGCCTAGATGGTGAGGTCTTATAGGGTGCAATTGTAGATTGACTGTATGGCTGAAATTGCTGTTTCTTGTTGAGTAAGGCAAGAAGAGAAAGACACCACCCAGCACAAGATAAAAGGGGAACCTTAAAAAAAAAAAAAAAAAAGACTAGATAATAAATTCCAAAATCACCCAAAATAAATAAATAAACAAAAACCTTGGCAAAATATAAGTAGAACTTTAGTGCCACTTTATGACCTTTTGCTTTCAAAGCCACCTGAGAAATTTCCAGATGTTTTTGTTGTGCCTTATGATGTAATGCAAAGTTTGGATTTTGGCCTTTTCCTCCTGTTTTTCAACCACCTCCCCTCAACTCCATTTAGATGTTTCTCTTAGTAAGGACCAGTCCTGTACAGACCCATTTTAGAAGACACTCCTGTTGCAAGTTTTTTTTTTTT
>NW_006408888.1:2188409-2193000 GCF_000296735.1 Chrysochloris asiatica | reverse complement strand
AAGCTGACCACCAATATTTCAAATACCAGCAGGTGGACAGGTTTCAACTGTGCTTCTAGACAAAGACAGACTAGGAAGAGGGTTCTGGAGATCTAAAAAATTAAAAAAAAAAAAAAAAATGGCCAGTGAAAACCTTTCTCTACATAATCTATGTATTAATAGATGCTATTCAGTGATGCTTATTCTGAAAACATTTGCTACATCATTATAGCTATAATGTTAGCTACACTAATTGGTATTGGTATTGTTGTGAAGTGCCTTCACATCAGTATGAACTAACAATAACCCTGTGTAGGGTTTCCAAGCAACTGCTAGTAGGTTTCAGAGTCCTGATGTAGTGTTGTGGGTTAATGTACTAGACTGCAAGGTTGGTTTGAACTGCAAGGTAAGAGGTTCAAGCTCACCAGTCTCACCTGAGAAACCCTATACAGGGTCCCTATGAATCATACCCAACTCAATCACACTTAGCAACAACAACAACAAGCTGGTAGGTTTGAATTGTCAATCTTATTGTAAGCAGTACAGTGCTTATCCTAGAGTGTTACTTGACATTAACCTATTTAAATTATTTATATCCCTCCAAATATTAATAAAGCAAAAATGTGTTTAAACACTTTTAATGATAAATATTTTACTAATATGGTCTTAGTTTTGTTCATGGAACACAATGCTTTGTAATGTGCTTTACTGCTGTATCACATGTGGGTTTATTTATAACCAAAGTGGCATTTATTCTTCCAAAAATTGATTAGTCTCTGCAGATGTTGAAATTATACATCAGCAACTCAAGGTAATAAAATGAAGATTAGGAAACAAGCAGTTAGTATTTATGTGCACATGTAATTACATTAACTGATGTAAACATAAAAGGTATCATCTGTCTCAGTCTTTCTTCAAGTATTAACCCAAATAACATTTCTTATAAACTAGAATGTATATGTGAACAATCACTAATGTCTCAAAAGTATTATGTTAGCACTAATTAAAACTATTTATATATATATATATATAAAACAGGAACCATACTGGGTGCTTTACAATCATGATCTCCAATTTTAAAAACCATAGGTAGAAGGTTAAAGCTGTTTTTTTTTCAGCAAAGCTTAGAAAAGCTGAATTACTCATCTAAGGCTGTATGTGGTTGGTAAACAGCAAAACTGGAGGTTGACTTTAGGTGCTCTCCCACACCACATAGCTTTTACTATGTAGAAAAAATAGAACTGCTCTATTATTTTAATTAAATCTCATTTGTAATGTTCCAATCACGGTCTATAGGTCTGACATGACAATATCATTCACAATATTAATAAATAAGAAATTTATCAGATTTTTATCACAAATCTAGAAAGTAGCATTACCATAGATAACAGTTAAAAGCTATTCTTCTCCTTAGTTCCAAAGATTAACAAAAAGCCCTCTGATTTGAAAAACAAACAAACCCAACACATATTCCCTGGAGTCACAAATGCAAAGATCTAAAACCCCATTTTAAAGCCATTTCTCTAAAGAATCCAGACTGCATTTGCAATAGAAATAATATTAAATCAAGAAGTCGCTGAAGAGTCACACTGTTTACAAAATACAACATGATGGCGGCACCAACCCAGACACAGGACCAAACCAAAACCCTTCCACACAGCCTCATTTTCTTCAGATGACTTCATTTTAAGTCAATGTCTCAAGAATTCTTGCTGTATATATTACCTTATGTCTGCTTGATGAAATACCACAATCATCATAGGATCTACTTTCCTGCAGTCTTGTGTAGACTTTGTTGCCACCCCAAAACCCAAAGGGATGTTGACCATGGAGTACACCACCATTCCCTGGTACTGACAGGTATTTTCAGTAATTCGACCAAGCCCAGATTTCAACACATGGTTCCCATATAGGAAGGATTGCTCTGCTCCAGGTTTTATCCACACTTTATACTTGGCATAGGGTGCCAGGTAATCTAGAGCTGTGACGTGCAACCGGAACTTGTGGGCCTTTGTAAATTTCCCGAAACAGGTCCCCAGGGACACCAGCTTGTCCCCGGAAATGTTGGCGACCAACTTCAGGATCTTGTCACTCACATAGTACACCCGGTCACTGTGCAGCCTGAAGCAGTAGGTGCCATCGGGTCTGTCAATGGACAGCTAAAGATTCTCAGGGGTGTATTTCGTGAGCTTCTCGAACATCACATGAGTCTCTTGTTCAATCAAAGGCCGCATTTTCCTGCTAGGCAGAAACACCGAATCAAAAGACACTATTTTTGCTGAACAATTTAAAACATTTATGTTAAGACATTTATTTTTTAATTGTAGTATCTAAATAATTTTATTCATTTTATAGTTCTTTCAGATGTTAGCAAAATTTAGTAATAGAATCCACCACTAGCACTGACTCAAGTTAATCCATGGGTATCAAAATAGAACTTTATTCAATTTTGTTTTCAATATCTGATTTTTCAAAAGTAAGTCAGTAGATCCTTTCCCAACGTACCTGTATTTGTTGTTATTAAGTGCTATTGAATCTGCTCCATCTCTTTGTGACCCGGTACAAGGTTTCTGAGGAACAGTTGGTGGGTTTTAACTGCCAACTTTGTGGTTCACAGTCCACTGCTGATCTATATCACCATACCAGAAGCCCTGTATGTTGTTGTTGTTATGTGCCATGGAGTCCTTCTGACTCATAGCTACGCTGTACAGGGTTTCCAAGGCTGTAAGTCTTTAAGGGAGAAGAAAGCCTCATTTTTCTCCCAACGAACAGTTGGTAGTTTCAACTGCTGACCTTGTGGTTCACAGTGCCATTTGGTTACGAATCGGGCTGCGAACCTTAAGGTCAGCGGTTCGAAACTACCAGTCGCTCCGCGGGAGAAAGATGAGGCTTTCTACTCCCGTAAGGATTTACACCCTCGGAAACCCTGTACAGGGTCGCTATGGGTCGGAACTGACTCGACGGCACTTAACAACAACAACAACAACGCTACTTCTTTGGATCAGAATAAGATAACTGTGGTTGGGGTAGATCTGGGCAGTGTTTCAATTTATGTCCATTATGAGTCAGAACCAAATTGAAAATGCATAACAACAACTTTAAAAAATACAGAACAACGACCATATATTTTTTTTTGAGTGGCCAGATGTTTATTATGAAAAATTCTGATGTTTCTTTGTTTTACAGCAATGCTATCTAATATTTGCAAGGAACATATTATATGCTAAGCTCCATTTTGAGTTTTTTGCACATTAATACATTGAGAATTAATTTTATTCATGAAATAACCCAATGAATTAGATAGCATTTTCATTTGACTTATCAATTTAGGAAACTGCTAAGGATCGCAATAGATGCTAATAAATACTCAATTTATTAAAATAAAGATCATCTTATCATTTTTCTGACTATGTGGTAAGTAAGAATGAAAATAATTACATGAATTCAACAGGTGTCCTTTCCCATGTGATTTTCATACAGCCTATTCTCTTCTGACCTATGGCTAAAATTGATATTTTTAATTAAGAGTGATATTTGTAAATAGGTATCTAAGACTGCTTTTTTTTTTATGATTTCTACTGAACGATGACGGGTTTTCTCAAAATTATGTATTTATTTTCTAATGTTACTAATTTAAATTTGCCTAAGTTTATTTTCCAAAATTACATAATTTGTGTTACCATCATGCTTAAATATGTTATTTAATTATAGAATTATAAGTAATGGTATACAGACAAGAAGACACTTGTGTTAATGTTATGTTGCTGCTAGGAGCCTTTAAGTCAGTTCCAACTCACAGATTCAAACACAATGAAACACTGCCCAGTTCTGCACCATCCTCACAATGTTTGAGCCCATTGTTGCATTAAAGGACTGGTCAAATTCCTGAATAATGTGATTAGCAATTGCAGAATTTGAAAAAGGTTCACATAGTAGGTTCATTAATATTTGATAAAAGACCTCAAAAGGTTGCATATTTTAGTAAGATTAACAAAGTCATCATAGTCATGTGAATGTCTTCTCCAAAAAGATTTTTAAAAACCTTTAGCATTTTTAGCATAAGATTGTCTATGGCCATGTTATCATTAAACAAAATACTGCTTTGGTCAATCAGTATTAGTTCTTTGTTTATGATGACAAGCTTTATAGATCAGAACATGGTCTAGCTTACATAGTATTCCATATCAGTTTGAAAAGAATGTTTATTCTGTTAGGTGAAGTATTCTATAAATGTCAATTAGATCATTTTGTTTAATGTGGTATTTAGTTCAGTTGTTTGTACTGATTTTTGCCTGCCGAACTTGTCAATTACTGATACAGGAGTGTTGAAGAATACTATTATTTTAATAGTATGTATGTCTGTTTCTCCTGATAGTTCTATCAGTTTTAACTCATTCATGTATTTTAATAATCTATTCTGAAGTGCAAACACATTAGACTTTATTTTATGTTTTGGAGATTCATATGTAGGGCTGTGGGCTAATATGTCACAATGTAAAGTCGTTTGAACTGCAAAAATCGGTAGTTCAAGCTCACCAGCTGCTCCTTGGAAACCCTATGCAGGGTCTCTATGGGTCGGAATCGACTTGAAGGCTCTTAACAACAACAACTA
>NW_006408888.1:2178952-2185304 GCF_000296735.1 Chrysochloris asiatica | reverse complement strand
AAGATGGCGGCTCCTAGAAGAGCTGAGCATCTTGAATTAGAAAGCAATGGATTTCTTGATTCTCCTACAAATTCCCCTAGCTGTAAGCCTTCCAATCTTCTAAATATTCTTTTTTTATGTAGTTCAGATTTCTAGCACCATCCCTGAGCCTGCTTTGCCCAGTATTCTGTGTTGTTATTGACAGAACTCCTCACTGCATGTCTACCCGATCCACCATCTTGATACAATCAGAGACACATATAATGGAACTTTAAAAAGTTTGTAGTGGTTATGAATCGGGCTGTTAACCTCAATGTCAGTGTTTGAAACTACCAGCTGTTCCACTGGAGAAAGAGGAGGCTTTCTGCTCCTGTAAAGATTTACAGCCTCAGAAACCCTGTACAGGGTCACTATTAATCGGAACTGACTCTACAGCACACAACAACAGCAACAACACACATGCTAAGTGTAGTATGAAATCAGAAGTGAATTAATGCACTAAGGTAGTGTACTGTGGTAGGTGATCAACGTTAAAGATGCACATAGGTTTTATTCATTTACTTATGATAAGATCAGCCAGGATTATTATGGTAGGTTTTAAAATATTTTTTTCTACTACTTTGATGCAGAGGCAGAATAGAAGACGGAAGGGTAAGTCAAAAAGTATTGCTACTAGGGTTCCATACATGCACGTGCTTATTCCAAACAAAACATGTTTAAACATGTTTCTGTGAACAGAGGATGATAGTGGATATGTTCTCTAATTACTACATTTGTCTTAGTCTTATAAAAGTACCTTCAAAAAGAGGTAAAAAGTCAGGTAGGGGTTACCAAGGGTATATTCTAGGCCTGTTAAATTCAAGTTAGATAGGTCAGCGGAAGTTATGGAGATTTATTTTTGGAATTGTAAATGGAAAATCTTAATACATTTTCTAAATTAGCACAGTTCAATCAATCTTCAAGTATTATGAAGAAAATTTTATGAAGATTGAAAATGTCACGAGAGAAAAAGGCAAATACAATTGCACCAAGAATGTTTTCTTCATCACGACAATACACTTGCACATTCTTCAAGGGAATCAAAGCTGACGTATAAGGATGTAAAACTAATGACATCA
Organism: Chrysochloris asiatica; assembly: GCF_000296735.1. Classification (NCBI taxonomy): domain Eukaryota; kingdom Metazoa; phylum Chordata; class Mammalia; order Afrosoricida; family Chrysochloridae; genus Chrysochloris; species Chrysochloris asiatica. Next base: position 2,184,207 of record NW_006408888.1, on the reverse strand, counting down.
CTGCTGAGTTCGGATGAATTTTGGCTGAAAGCAGGGAATACCAGCACGATGTTAATTTGTTCTTTATTGAATATGCAAAGATTTTGCACTGTGTAGATCATGACAAACCATGGATAACATTGTGAATAGATATTCCAGAACATTTAATTGTGCTCATGAGTAACCTGTACAAAGACCAAGAGGCAGTCACTAGAATAGAACAAGTGGATACTAAGTGTTTCAAAATCAGAAAAGGTTTGTGCCAGAGTTGTATTCTTTCATCATACTTATTTAATCTGTATGCTAAACAAATAATCCCAGAAACTGGTCATATGAAGAAAAATATGACACCAGGATTGGAGGAAAACTCATTAACAACTGCAATGTGCAGATGATACAACCTTACTTGTGGAGAGGATTTAATATACTTACTGTTGAAGATCAAAGACCACAGTTTAATATGAACTGCATACTTTCATTTTTGTTCGTCTCATATCATCTTGATTTCTCCTTGACTTCTGAAGGGTATTTTTGCTGAATACATAATTATAGATTAATGAAAGAACTTTCCTTAACCATTTTACATATTTTACTCTAATTTCTCCTTGTTTCTGGCTCTTTTTTCAAGTTATTATGTTTGTATTTGATCATGTGCAGTTTGTGTATGGTATGTCTATGTGTAAATTCTTTGGTTTTTATTTGTTTACTTTTTTTTTTTTTTTTTTTTTTTTTTTTTTTTTTTCTTTTCTTTTCTGAGCATCTCAGGATTCGAGTTTGGTGTCTGTTATAAATTCTGAAAAATTCTGAGAGATTATTACTTGTAAACCTTTTTTAATAATCTCGGATGTCTGTGATATTGTGTTCTGCTTTTTAAATTTCTACTATTCTGTTGCTTCTCAGTTTGTGAAGATGTTGCAGACATGTTTTCAAGCTCACTAATTCTTTCCTTGGCCATATCCAGTTTAGTGATGACTCCACCAAAGGATTTTTTGTTGTTCTTGTTACAGAGATTATGATTTCTAGATTAAACGATAATTTTTGGCTGTTTTCTTCTCACTACTTACATCAGTCATCTTTTCTTGCATATTTTCCACTTGTTCTATTAGAGTTCTTAGAATACGTATAATGGTGGTGGTTATGAGCCATGGCGTCAGTTCCAAGCCCATTGCAACCCTTATAGAGTTTCCAGGACTGTGAATCTTTACTGGAGCAGAAAGTTTCATCTTTCTCCTGCAGAATGACTGGCCTTGAGGTTAGCAGCCCTACTCATAACCATTACGCTACCAGAGCTCCTTAGAATACATATAATGCTGTATTATAGCGACCCTGTACAGGGTTTCCGAGGCTGTAAATCTTTATGGGAGCAGAAAGCCTCATCTTTCTCCCACCAACAACTGGCAGTTTCAAACTGCTGACTTTGCAGTTCACAGCCCGATTAGTAACCACTATGCTACCTGAGCTCCCAGTTATTTGAAATTCCCAATCTGACAAATGCAAAATCTCCGCAATATTTGAGTCTAGTTTTGATGCTTGTTTATCTCATCAGACTGTTTTTGACTTTGAGTATGCCTTGTATTATTATTATTAGAAATCTGGACATGATGCAATGGACAAAAATAAATTACTTAAATCCATCTTTAGTTGAGGTAACTTTTCTGCTTATCTTGCTATAAATTAGTCTATGTTTACTGTTTGCTATACCTTTAGTTATCAGAGATTACTTTTTCTTTAGCATTTTTGTTATGACCTTCCTTACTGTCTTTGGTTTTACCTAGAGTTGTTGGCAGCTAACAGCAATAACAAAAGAGACTTTGTCATAAATACAGCCTGGAACTTCAGGTTTTTAAATGTGTTTCTTTGTTTTATTAAACTGTAATCCCTTGCTATTACATAACCCTAATGATATGCTGATATGCTGTGTGAAGAACAAAAGTATTCTATAATTCTGTGAAGAAATCCCCATAGTTTAGTGTACATGTACATGTGTGAAATGAACTTCCCAAATGCTCCTCGATTTCACCCTGCTCCCCACGTTATGTGTGACAAGTAGGCAAGAGGCGAATGGAGCTGGGTATTTCCTTATGACTACACTGTTAAACTCTGTTAAAACCTATGCTAGTTAGAGTTTTTAAAATAGTCTCCATAGAGATCTGTTAATGCTAATTTGTTAATGAGAACAGAATGCTCTGAGTGCATTTCAGAATGGTTACATTTTCCTTTATCCATTGTTTTAGTTACTCAGTGCCACTATTACAGACACATCACAAATGGATGGCTTTAAAGATTAGAATTTTATTTTTTGCAAAGAAGTGGAGGCTAAAATCCAAATCATGATATTGGCTAAGTTTACTTCTTCAAGCAAGAGTTAAGTTTACTTTGCTGAATGGCACCCCCTTGACCAGCATCGTATAGCAAACCAAACCCATTGTCCTAGAGTTAATTTTAACTCACAGCGACCCCATGCTGTTGTTAGGTAACATCTGCTTGGATCTGACTCATAGTGACTGTATGCACAACAGAATTAACATTACTGAGTACTGCACTATCCTCACAATTGTTACACTTGAGTCTATAGTTGCTGCCACTATGTCAATCCAGCTCAATGGAGGTCTGCTTCTTATAAGCAAGGATGGAGAGCCTTCATTTGACATTCTGTACACATGTTGTTAGAAGAATCAGTCCCTGAAGAAAGACAGTGACAGAAAGTACTGTTAGCTACAAGACTGGCAGTTCAAACCCACCAGCTACTCCTTGGAATTACCATGAATCTGAAGATACTCGACAGCACTTAACAACAGTATCAGTTCTTTCTAATGGTGTAAGGTTATTGGAAGCAGATTGCCACTTCTTTCTCTTGTGGAATGGCTGGCATGTTTGAATTGATGAATTTTGGATTAGCAGCTGAGCTCTTAACCACTGTGCCATCGGAGATCTTGTTGATCAGCACAGTAATCACTTATTTAAAAAAGCAATGCATTAAAACTTTTCATTTTCAGAAATTGAGTGGTGTTCTTGCTACTTGAAAAAATAACTCATATTTTATTTTAACTCACCTGGACCTTGTAACCAATATCAAAGAATAGAAACGGATGTTGGATTTCTACTCCAGATTTTCTTACGGCCACATAGTATCTCATCTCTGTTAACAACCCATCACTCTATTTTTTTCCTGACAAGCCATTTTTCTCAATCCAAGTGCAGGAAATATGCCTCAAAAAACGATAATCAGGACCCTCATTAGAATTTTTCTAAAGGATTATTTTGTTTAAATAAATGTAATTAAAGTATAACTTCTTCCTCCAGTTATATCTGACTTGGGCATTATGCTGTTCAAATCCCCAAACTTGGGCACCTAGTATAACCTGTATGTCACATGTTTCTTCAAATATCTTCTTGTCTTCAATTTTCAAATACTTCAGAAATTTAAAAATTCATGCAACTCTAACAGTATGATAGAAAAATATCTATCATGAGAAATATTTGGTAGACTAAGCAGTTTTAGCACACTAACACTCAGGTATAAAATATAAACAGCTCCCTCCAATCACTCATTAAATCTAGTTGTAACGATATTAAGAGCAATTGAAAAGAATGGATGGATGCTTTAAAATTTTTATTTTCAAGAAAAAATTGTTACAATAATGGAAATTATTTTCAAACTACAGATAAATTTTAGTGGTAGCTACCATTCATTCCTGGTGTGGCACTGTGGGCTAATGTGCTGGACTGCAAAGTCATTTGAACCACAAGATTGTTGGTTCAAACTTACCAGCTGCTCCTTGGAAACCCTATACAGGGTCGCTATGGGTCGGCACTGACTCCACGGCACTTAATAACAACAACCATTCCTTCTTTTGTTTCATTTTTAAAAGTTTTTATTGTGATAGTTTACAGGCGAGAACATCGGTTTTATACTCATTGTTTCATTACAATGTTTACAATCCCTTCTGTGCACCATCATTCAACAGCATTTGCTTCTATTCCCTCTGTTTTTTTATTGTTGATGTTGATGTTTTGTTTGTTTGTTTGTTTGGGGGGTGCACACCAAAACAATCGTCCAAACAACCAAAGGGCACATTCTGCAAGCCTGCTTTCTGGTTGCCAGCAAACAGTCTTTTTCTCTTTCCATGAGTTTAGATTCCTCAGCTGCTCTCTCTCATTGTTCTCATCTCTGCTTCTATCTCTGGTGTCACTGCTTCTCTGGATAGGTTCCACAGTCCACTCATGCTCTTCTTCCTTGATTGTCCTATAGTCTTCTATTCCTGGAATGTAAGATTAACTACTACCCCCTTTATGTTATAAAACGTCTACCTTTACAATTGTGACAGTCACAATTAGTCATGATAACAACTACTCATTATTGAATCATAAGAATCTTATCCCCATCTCCTTTCACCAGACCATTCTAGACAAGATGAAAACCATTCAGTAGGGATTTTATCTGCCCAAGCACACTCTGAAACTAAACTGCCTCTTAAAATTTGTAGACCAGTCACTTTGTACTTTAAAGCACACCTTCCCTGCTGCCATTTTAGGTAGTCAATGTCTGAGTTGTCCATCCCTATCACCCCTGTATACAGAGGGGGAAGGATGAAGACTGCTTCCCTATCAGTTGGTATTTTGAGCTACTACATCCATAAGTATAGGTCAAGTTCATCAAATTGTAGAAAATTACACTTGTTTCTTTTATAAAATTTAAAATCTTGTTTTAGTGGAGCTGTGATCTTCAAGCCATCAAAGCTAGGTCAAACGGGTTCTATCTGCAAGTTTGGGCGTTCTTTTGCATGTTCCCTCACTTCATATCATCTGGACACTCCACTCTTAGCTCTTGCCGTTCGTGGCTATGTCCTTGTCCATTGGCTCAGAAGATCCAAATTATTCAGAAGATCCAAGTACTTCGGATGAACCAGGACTTCGTCTTCTCTCTCTCATCTGCAGGTCAATGGGTGTCTATGGAATGTGGTTGGACTCAGCCCATATCTTCATTGCTGCCTTTCCCACTCTTCTACTCACCAGTAGACCAATGTGGTTGCCCCCAAGCTTACATGCCTGCTAATATGATCTCTTTGAGTTTCAGTCTTGGAGGGTGGTTTGTCTTGAAGGGATTTGATTGCTTGCCTTGATAGTTCCCCATTAAACAACTTATTTGTCCTAATAGCCATTCAGACTGCCATTTTTGTTTGGGATTTTTTCTGCTGTTTTTTCTTTCAAGACGTATCTTCTGTTGCTCTAGCTGCTATAGGTTGGTCTGCTAGTCCTTTCTAGTGGGAATGTTC
>NW_006408888.1:2149653-2150960 GCF_000296735.1 Chrysochloris asiatica | reverse complement strand
CAAGCTCACTGAACAACAACAATAATTAGGACTGGACAATCCAGAAAATGCTACAGAGTGATCTCAACTAACTTTAAGGGAAAGAAACTGATTCAATAAGTCATGACACACATAATGGTGTTGTTATTAAATGTTGTTGAGTCTGTTCTGACTCATAGTGACCCTGTGTAGGGTTTCCAAGGAAGAGCTGGTGAGTGTGGTTCACAGTCCAGTGCCAATCCTACTGTGTCAAACTAGGGAGTCCCCAATCCTAATTACAGAGGCATAAATCCAGGATGTAGTTTGGAGGTCGCATGAAAGAAATTTTAAGTTCTATGAAAATTCAAAGTTAGAGGTTATTTCTCATGGACAAAGAACCAAGAACAAATTCATTGGACAAAGTGAATCCTTAAACTCCATTGCATTTCAACCAAATAATAAGTAAATTGATGAGAAAGACAGTATAGTTTAGAGTAACGTCAGCATACTTGGTCAATTTCAGAAATCCTTTCCAATCCTGTTTTTGTAATTATTTTTTTTAACACAGCCACACCCATTTAAAATTGTCAATGGCTTTTATTCAAGTTCTTTAGTTGAGAAGCTGCATTATATTATATACAATTTCTAAGTTATTGACTATTCAATCTTTTAAAGAAAAACAAAATTGCCTATCCCTAGTTTAGCATTAAAGTGTAGTTGTTGTCTTCCCCACTCCCCACCCCCAATTCATTGTTGATGAATACAAAAGCATGAATCCTGGCCAAAAAAAAAAAAAAAATCACAGTTAAGTAGCACAGTTGGGAGTCAAATCAAGGAAGCTTTAAACAAAATCTCTACCTCATTTCTGTGCTGCTGCTATGTGCCATAAAGTCATTTCTCACTCATACTGACCTGATGAGACAGAATAGAACTTCTCCATAGAAGTAAGTGGTCAGGTCTGTTTCCTCCAAAGCAACTGGATAGCTTGAAACTTCCAACATTTGCTAAGCATCTGTTTTTCAATTTCTACCATTAGGGTGGAATTATACTGTTTATACCCATTTCTGTTGAGTGGATTCCAACACTACTTACAACAACACAAAATAGACCTGCTCCATAGGGTTTCAAAGGCTGCAAATCTGAATGGAAGCAGACTGCTACATCTTACCACATGGAGTGCTTGGTGAATTGGAACAGCTGACCTTTTTATTTTGAGTGGTAGTGGTGGCTATGTGGCATGGCGTTGGTTCTGACTCATAGCGACCCTGTACAGGGTTTCCAAGGCTATAAATCTTTACAGGAGCAGAAAGCCTCATCTTTCTCCCCCAGACAGCTGGTAATTTCAAACT
>NW_006408888.1:2146866-2148358 GCF_000296735.1 Chrysochloris asiatica | reverse complement strand
TTTTTTTTTTTTGCAATTTTGTCCATAGCTTGTCATAATCCACACTATCAAAAACCTTTGCATAGTCAATAAAGCACAGGTACACTTCTTTCGGTTATTCTATGATTTCAGCCAAGATCCATCTGACATCAGCAATGATATCCCTGTTCTATGTTCTCTTCTGAATCATGTTTGAACCTCTTGAAAAATTGAGATTAGGTAAATATTGAAAGAATTGGCTTTGTTGCATTGATTATCCAAAAGCATAGATGTTTTATCTTACTTCATACAATTTTTGAAAGCTTCAAATTAGTTTATAGCTATACCTAGCATGCATTTATTCATTGAAGTGGTAGATATAACTATTAATTCTTAATAAATGAATCATTCACAGACTCAAAAATATATTTCAACCATTTACTAATTTAAAATTTAACTATTTCTTATACTAAAGATAAAAAAATAAGTATATTGCATGGCAGGGTCGTATATTGTTATGGTTATTATTAAGTCCTGTTTCATCTCCTCTGACTCATAGCAACCTTGTATAGGGTTTGCCAATAGCTGGTGGGCTTAAACCATTGACCTTGTAGTTCACAGTCCAGTGTTTATCCTATAGCACCACATTAGGATTCCATAGTCCTTTTAGGAAGACACAATTATCGAAGTATTCCTAGGAAAGAGTCTAGAGGAGTATTAAGAAAAGAAGGAAAAAAGTCTTCACCTAGACACCACGTGAATAATTCTAAACATTTCTTTAATGAGACCTTGTTGTTGTTTAGTGCCATGGAGTTTGTTCAGACTCATAGTGACCCTGTATAAGGTTTCTGAGGAGCACCTGGTAAGTTAAAGAGATACAACTGCAGTAATTATTTTGCCTCTTTTAGTAGTTATCAGAACTGTTTAAAAGCATTTGGCTCTCTGAATAAAAATAAAATGTAAAAATTTCCATTAAAAAAAGAAAAAATGAAGGGCATGTATTTCATGCAAGGTTGCAGTGCTCTTGAGCAAAATCTGCTATCTAGGCACTATACCAATGTTTTGCTCCATACACAACCTACTTATTTCAGCCATTTTCTTTTGAAGTCTCATTTGCAATAGACCACAAAGTATTACACACTATGTTTATAGTTGAACTTCAGTTTGTAGTACCCAGAGGCAATGATGCAGGTCACTTATTATCAACCTCTTCTGTTCTTTCAGGATTATTTATTTTTTCTTTCAGAATTCTGGTTTCATAAAGAATTTGAAAGTCTTTCACAGAGGACAAACAACTTTTTAGCATGAAATAGTACGTTTGCATTCAAATACATGAAAATATTAAATCATGTCAGAAACATGCAGTCTACCCAAGCCAAAATCTACTTAAAATATTGTGATATTATCATCTTATCAATATATTCCAAATATGTACAAACCTATATAAATGCTAAATAACATATTTGTTTGCCATTATAAACTCCTGGTTCTTAATTTATCAAAATATATATATGAATAAATACTTAAAAAAAAA
>NW_006408888.1:2132307-2142397 GCF_000296735.1 Chrysochloris asiatica | reverse complement strand
CAAAAAAACAAAAAACAGAATCGACATATGTAGATAGATTAAAGAAGATTTAGAAATAATTTGCATGCCATTAAAATATTATATATTTGTGCAGTATGCATGGAGTTTTAAACAAAATCAAAGTTTTATTGTTGAGAATTATTTCCATATGTAATTAAAATACAAGGAATCCTTGGGTTACAAATATGCAAACATATTTATTAACCAATCCCATTATGCTAAAATTTTTAGGGTATGCAATACTTCATAATAATAAATTTTCTCTACTTTGTAATGTGAATTAAAACATTATCATTATTGTGTTATTATGTTAAATATGTTTTACTGTATCTGGAAGTGTTTCTATAATATCTTTGATATTTAAGAAGTTACAATACATACTATTTACTAAGATAAACATTTGACTAACTGACATTAGGTATGAACCATACCTAGTTATAATAATGTAGACCAATTGTAGTTAAAAACAGATTTAGAAATGTGAATCTTTTGTAATCTGGCAATTCTATTTTAATAAATTGGTGAGAAAGTTTTATATCTCCTCATTTCTTTTTAAAATACTTACTTCTGACTAGGAGGGAATGAAACAAGATGTCTATGGCATAGTATGCTTCACTAGTAATTATAATAATTTTAAGGCAAGTGTGTTGTTATTTGCTGTAAAATAAGCTTCAACTTATGGTGACTTTATGTATACAAACTGAAATGTGCCATCTGCATGATCTTTAGATAAACCTAGTATTAGGTTTAATTTATTAAATGTATTAGTTACTTTGCTATATCGTTATTTTTGCTTGTTTGGAATTTGCTTTTAAAAGAGAAGAAAGAAAATGTATTAATGTGATAACAAAATATTATTTAGTCTATTTAAAAGCCTAAAACAGAGACATTTTATTGCATCTATATATTTGTTTCTTAATTTTACTTTCCAGATGAAAATTTTGGTCCCTATTGTTTTCATACAAGTCAATAACCTGCACTATATTTATCTATAAATTCAGAATAATGCTTTGCTTTCATTCTGTCAACAGAACCAGAATCACATATGGGTTTCCCTTTCTATCCAAAAGCAGAATGTTCCTATGAAACCTTAAATAAGTGGAAATAGTATAAAGAGAAGAAGCAATTACCATTAATTTAAATGGGGAATGTACCTAGATTCTAAAACTAACCTACAAAATCATACTAAATAGCATATAAAGCCTAACATAACATTAACATACTGTAAAAGTATGATTACTTGATTAATACACAGTCTATATAAAATAGAAATAACAGATGTACAATGCAGATCCTGGGAACAAGCTTGGTGATGCCACCTGCCCTGCTTGGAGCAAACTCTCTGGCTCTTTCTTCAAGGGCTCACTGCTAACTAAACATTGAACACTCCAAGCGTGTTTCATAAAGTTCATGGTGAAAACCTTGATTTAAAAAAAAATAAATAAATGTATTGTGAATTGAGTGATAGTTTACATGGGAAAACATCAATTTTACACTCATTGTTTCCTTGCAAGGATTACAATCTCCTCAATGCATCATTGTTCAACAGTATTTACTTCTATTCCCTTTGTCTATTTTTGTTGTTGTTCTTTTTTCTTCAGTGGGGAAGGGGAGAGGATGTACACAAAAACACTTAGGAATGTATAATTATTTAAACAATCAAAGGTCACATTCTGCAAGCCTGCCTCCTAGCCACCAGCACATAGCCTTTTTCTAGCATATTCAGCTGCTGTGTCTCTCCATGTCCTTCCTCTGCCTCCATCTCTGGTCGCTGCTTCTCTGGATAGGGTCCCACATTCCACTTGTACTCTTCCCTTGATGGTCCAAGGGCCCTCTGTTCCTGGAATGTAAGATTAACTATTCCCCCCTTTTTGTTGCAAAACTACTATCTTTAAAGTTCTGACAGTCGCAATTAGTCATGATAACAAGTATTCACTATTGAATCATAATAATCTTATCCCCTTCTCCTTTCACCAGACCCAAGTAGACAAGATGAAAACTATTCAATGTAGATTCCACCTTCCCACACACGCTCATAAACTAAGCTCCATCTTGAATTCTTGTAAGTCAGTCACTTTGTGACTTTATAGTGCCCCTTCCTCCCATTTTAGATAGCTAATATATAAATTGCCTGTTGGGAGCGATTTGAGCTGAATTTCTCAGACTTGGGGGTAGTTTAACTGAAAGATTACAACTGAACAGTTGTGGTCTAGAAATTTGGGCTGCTCCCAGGTCAGGCTGTCCCCTTAGGAACTGGCAAAACATGCCTCAGGGGAAAGGGAACTTGCAAGGTTTTTTCATTGTATGACCTTCAGTTCAAGTCTGCACAAATATCTAGATGCTCTATCTCTGTTACCCTCGCAACTACAAGTTGCATTCTTCTGATACGTTCCCACTTACTGCATGTATCAACAACACCAGATGTTTTTACAATCTTTTTTCCTGCCCCCAGCACTTTCTTTAGATGTGTGTATAAAATAAATTTGTGGCACTAGGTGTGGGTCACAGTATCTCCATCAGATTGCTGTGTCCCACCTGGTCCAAACTTTTACTTAATTCTTTTGTGTCCTGTGTCTTCCATTTAACCTCTCCATGTGGGTTGTGGAGAATAGCCGATGTCAGACACAGCAGTTGTCCATCCCTATCAACCCTGTGTACAGAGGGGATAGAGTTGATTCTTGATGTGAAGACTCCTTCCCTCTCAGTTGGCATTTTGAGCTACTACATCCATAAGCTCTGGTAGCATAGTGGTTACGAATCGGGCTGTGAACCTTAAGGTCAGCGGTTCGAAACTACCAGCCGCTCCGCGGGAGAAAGATGAGGCTTTCTACTCCTGTAAAGATTTACAGCCTCAGAAACCCTGTATGGGGTCACTATGAGTCAGAACTGACTCTACAGCACATAACCATAAGTATAGATCAAGTTCATCAAATTGTTGCAATTCAAAATCTTGATTTTTTAATTCCATTTTTTTCCATGAACACTTTGAAGCTCTTTCATAATTTTGATTTTTACCTTATTTTCCTAAATGAGAAAATCCTCTTCAGACTTTTCAGTTAGGGAAAACAGATTCTAATGAAGGTCTTTCATAAAACTGAAGTGGTGAAAAGAAAACTATCAAAAAGTGGAGTGTCACTTCACAGTGTTTGTCTATTTATATTTTTTTGTATAAATAATGACCATTTTCATCAAAATTGCAGTTTTGCATGAATAAGAAAGCCTGGAGAGTTAATTTCAAGTATGGTCTTGGCAAAAAATATCAAATATTCCCTGGCTGCCATAAGAATGAATAGATCTTTCCTAGAAGAGGTAGAGTTAATGTGTTCCTTAGAAGGAAGAATGGTGAGACTTGTTATCACATAATGTAGACATGTTTTCAGAAAGGACCTGTCCTTGGAAAACGACATCATCATGTGTGCTAAAATGGAAGATCAGTGAAAAAGAGGAAAACTTTCATGGTTGCATGAAAAGAGGCTGAAGCAATGGGTTCCAATATAACAATTTTGAGAATTGTTATATTGGTAAATATAAATATAAAAAACAACAACAGTGTTTTACTTTGTTGTACAAAGTGTTCGTATGAGTTCAACCCAACAGAGAGTACCCCAAAACAAAAGGGAATTAATCTTAAGGTTTTCACATTTATTTCACTTAGGAAAACTATATTTCAAAGTATTTATCAATTTAAATAGATTTTTTAACTTATTTAGGGTAAACATCTCCTATTTTGAACAAGAATGTCAAGGTACCTACTGGTTTAGACTTGCCTAAACTGCCTTGATCCTAGAATTGACTTATTTGATGTCATATTTATACAGCCATAGAATATTTTCCTATTCAAATATAATTAACATACCATAGAACTTACCCTGGAAAATGCATTAGTTTTTAATACATTGGAAAGTTATGCAATTATCCCTACTACATAATTCTTAAATTTCCATCAATCAAAAAGAAACTCACCTCACTAATGCAGATTCCTCATCCAGTCCTTTTTCAAGACCTGGCAACCATAAACCTACTTTCTATCATTTTAGATTTACCTATTCTGGATATCTCATACATATATGACAGGAGTTTGAAAAACTAAAACAAAAATGGAATTAAAAGATAATGAAATATTTTTATGAAATTTATTGAAGAATCTATCTATCTATCTACTAAAGAAAAGATTCAATTATCAACAGACAATTTTGAAAGATCGTCAGTGTGCAAAACATTGGATGATACAGAAAGCAACAAAATAAGATAGAACGAATATACATACAGAGTCACTGTGCCCCAAAGAAATGGTTGATGTTCAGTCATTTCAAGAGGTAACATATGTTCAAGAAATGATGGTACTTGGGTTTGGGGATGGAGGAAACCAAAGAGACACAGGATAGTTTCTTCAATGGAAATGTGGAAAAGCCAGATAAAATGCTTTGCTGTGACAATTCTGGATCTTTAAATTCAATATAAAGTAAGAAGAAACCATTTGGGGAGCCTACCGATGGAGAAATTTAACTGAGCAAGAAAGAGTACAGAGATTTCTGAATCAATTGGAACTCGGCCTCGGACCCACAGTCTTTGCAGAAGTTAGAGGGCGGGACCACAACCAGCAGCTAGTGAAAACCACCCAGCTACTTATGGAAAAAGAGGTTTATATTTTTAAATTTTTTTCTTCTTTCACAATTTTTCCTATCCTCTCTCCCCAGCCCAGGCGTCTTAAAGCAAGTGGGAGCACACCCCAAAAGGGTCAGGCATTGTGCACACATGGCACAATTTTCCCATGATGCAAAATAGCTGAAAGTCCCAGCTGAACGTTCATAGGTTAATCCTTCAATGGGTTCTTACGACGTCTGACTGTGGGATCCCAGAAGTTGGATCTCCAACTTGGGCAGGAGCTTTTGTTCCTGCTTTATGTAACAAGGGACAGCAAGTCTAGTTATACAGCTGAGCTGTATTTGCACCGGTAAAACCCCAAAATGAAAGGCAAGAGCCAACACCAAGTACTACACAAAAGATCAGTGTGTAAATCCAACACCTGTTAAAAACACACTAAAGGGAGAAGGACGCTGTGGATTTGGAGAGCCCTAACTGATCATCAGAGAAAAAAGTGAGAACAATCTTTCTTCCACTCATTTCTCATTCTGTGTCTGTGCACCTCCATGGCAGTGACTAAAGGGGATGCCTGTGCCAGTGACACCCCCCTACATAACCTTGAGGTTTCAGCTGTATACACACACTGATCTACTCAGCAAAGATTGCTGGGTTAATTTGCTATGGATTTGTTGTTGCCACTGCTTTTTGTTTTTGTTTTTTGTTTTTGTTTTCTTTTTTAGTTTTTGCTTTTAGTTTTGTTTCTGTTTTTTGCCTTTTGGGCCCTACTGTTTTCCTTGGGGTGGAAGCTTTATCTCCCTACGTTACCCAAGAAGAGACAGCTATTGTGGTCATATAGCCAAGCTATAAGCATACCTTATAGCATCCCACCATCTGGGCAGGAGCCAATACCAGATGTTACACATTACATAGAGAACCAACACTTGCTAAGATTACTTGCAGTTGAGTAATAAGAGATGCGAAAAGGGAAGCCTATCTTCAGAACACATCCACAAAGAGGCACTCAGTGAGCTTAACAATACAGCAACACACAGCCATTTAATCATTGAAAACACATTTCACTATTGAAAACATCCAAAAAACAACAAAATATCTCAGCATACATCCAGAAACAGAAAAGAGAAACTGAGACAATAGAGTTGGAGGTAGGCACAAACTTCCCATTAGAAGAGCAGGCTTTGGATTTGCCTGAGAAATAATTCAGGAAAATGATATTGAGACAAATCAAAATATCTCACAGAGGAGTGGAAGAAAATAAGGAAGACATCAAGATAGTGCTACAGAAGCATTCAAATAAGATAAATAACATCGGAAACAATTCAAAACCTGCAAAAAAGAGGTCCAGATGATTAATAATAAAACATCAGAAATGGACAACACAGTGAAAGGGCAAAGGACTAGGTTTGAAGAAATAGAAGCTAGAACCAGTGAGCTGGAAGTCAAATCTCTCAATACTGCTAAAATAGAAGATCAAGCAGAAAAAATAATTTAAAAATATGAAGAGAGTCTAAGATTCATGTTGGACAACATGAAAAATAATAACTTAAGAATTATTGGCATTCTGGAACAGGAATAATCACACAAGTCCACAGAAGAGATAGTTGAGGCTTTCTAGAAGAAAATTTCCCTAACATCTTGAAGGATGAAAGAAACTTCAAGAAGCTGAATGAACCCTAGGAAGGATAGATTCCCAAAAGAAAATCACCAAGGCATATCATAATCAAACTCTCTAAAAGCAAAGACAAGGAGAGAATCCTTAGAGCAGCCAGATAAAAGAGAAGAATTACTGACAAAGGCAAACAAATGAAATTAAACTCTGATCTTTCAGCAGAAACCATTCAGGCAAGAAGTCAATGGGGAGACATATATAAAACCCTAAAAGAAAAAACAAAAAACTGCCAACCAAGAATCATCTACCCAGCAAAGCTGTCAATAAAATATGATGGTGCAATCAAAACATGCCAGATAAACAGAAGCTAAAAGACTTTGTCAAAGTCAACTCAATATTTCAAAACATCCTAAAGGGAGTTTTGGACTGTAAACCAACACGAACAGACAACAACCAGAGATTAACACACAGGCAACACCATCCAAAACCCAGTCAACAGAAGAGTCCAGAAGAGAACAAAATTACAAAAAATTCAGGAGACTTTTGAGGTCAGTCAGAAAGCAAAATAATGACAATGTAAAAGAAGGGAAAAATATAGGAACAGAGATCCTGGTAATGAGGAGGTCAGGTAGATTGCTGGATAAAATAGACTATCAAAAATGGAGGATAAAGTTAGTAAATCATAGAATAACCTCAAAGAAAATTAATACTTCACAGCATATCAAGAAAATTAAGATCCAAGAAGAACATGGAAACATTAAAATTAAGAAGAAATTGACAAGAAAGAAATGATAGTGCTCAAGGAAAAATATCATGTTGTACTGAAAGCATTGACAGAACAAGGCTCCAGCAATTGATGGAATTCAATCTGAATGCAAATCTTTCAAAAACTGATGCAGCATTATAAGCACTCACTCATCTATTCTAAGAAAATTGTGAGACAGATAACCTGGCCAACAAGTTTGAAGAGATCTATATCTGTGCCCATTCCAAAGAGAGGTGAAGCAACAGAATGCAAAATCACTGAAAAATACCATTCATACAGACAGAACCAAAATTTTGCTGAAGATAATTAAAAAACAGCTGGAAAACAACATCGACAGAGAACTGCCAATTCAGAGAAATTAAAGCCAAATTCAGAAGCATATGTAGAACAAGAGTTATCATTACTGACATCAGGTGTATCTGAATGAAAGCAGAAAATAGCAGAAAAAAAAATGTTTGCTTATACTTTATTGACTGTACAAAAGTCTCCTAGACTTTAGACTGTATGGATAACACTGCCAAGAATAGTAACCACTAAACACTTAATTGTGTTCATGAGGAACACATTAGAAAAGAACAAGGGGACACTGAATGGTTGAAAATCAGGAAAGGTGTGCACCAGGGCTGCATTTTTTCACCATATTTATCCAAACTTCATGCTGAGAAAAGAATCCATGAAGCTGGATTATATGATGAAAAACGTACCATCAGGGTTTGAGGAAGAGTCATCAAGAATCTGCAATATGCAGATGATACAAACTTGCTTGCTTGAAGGGAAGAGGACTTAAAATATTTATCAATAAAAATCAAAGATGACAACCTTCAATATGAACTGCATCTCAATGTAGAGAAAGCAAAAGTCATCAAAAGTCAAAAATCACGAAAAGTAGAGAAAAGTTAGAAGTTGTCAAAGACTTCATGTTGCGTGGATCCAGAATCAAACTCATGGAAGCAGTAGACAAGAAATCAAACAACATATTGCATTAGGCAAATATGCTATACAAGAACTCTTTTAAGTGTTAAAAATCAAGGATTTTAGAGGACTAAGGTGAATCTGACCAAAGCCACAGTATTTTCAATAGCCTTATGTGCATGTGGAAATTGACAATGAATAAGGAACATCACAGAAGAATTGATTCATTTTATTTGTGGTGTTGGAGAAGAATATTAGAAGTACCAAGAACTGTACATCATGGCTTCTAAGGAGTATTCTGACTGTACTTCTTCCAACATAGATTTATTTATGATCTTTGTTGGAAGAAGTACATCCAATTTATTTAATTTTTTAGTTATTGTTTGTTTATATAATTCTCAGGAAAGAATAGTCCTTCAGAAAGACATTATGCTTGATAAAGAAGAGGGTAAGCGTAAAAGAGGAAGACCACCAATGAGACGGATTGGCACAGTGACAGCAGCAATGGATTCAAGCATATCAACAAATTTGAGGATTATGATGGACCGGACAGTGTTTTCTTCTGTTGTGAATAGAGTTGCAATGAATTGGAGCTGACTCAGTAGCATCCACCAACAATAACAGCAAAAACACATATGTTCTTGGCTATCCTCACCATTTTTGGAGCCCCTTTTTGCAGTCACTGAGTAGTTTAATCTCCAAGGGTTCTACCTCTTTTCACTGGTTTACTTTACCAAACGTGATGTCATTTTCCAGGGACTGGTCCCTCCTCATGTGACACTGTAGGATAAAGCACTCAGCCATAATATTGGTTTGAAAGAGAGTCTGATTGCGGCAGTGTAGGATAAGCACTAACTTGTTAACTACAAGTTTGATGGTTCAAGACCACCAGTCATGATTTCTAAACTCTTTATAGGGTTTCTGTGATTCAGAACTGAGTCAACATCACTTAACAACTTGTTATTATTAAGTGCTATTAATTCTGTTCTGATTCATAGTGACCCTGTATAGGGTTTTAAAAAAGCTACTGATGAGTTTGAACAGCCAACCTAATGGTTCAAACCGACCTTGTGGTCCAGTGCCTTATCTAACAATGCCACACCAGGACTCCTTGGGAGCCCTGAACAGGGTCGAAATGAATCAGAATCAACTAGATGGTAATTAACAACAGCAACATTATCAATAATACTATCATGAACATCAGTGTAGAGTGTTTTCCTTGAATTTTTTTGAAGTCTACCTAGGGTGTAAAATGTTCGGTACATATTATAACTCTATGATTAAATTTGAGAAGCTGTCAGATTCCTTGTTCAAGCAACTTCACTATCTTACATTCATGGATGAATGTTTTAATTTCTCCACATCCTTGTCAATACTTTATTATTATTCTTAAGTTGTTGTGTGTTAATTCAATTATAGATATTCTTGTTGTTGTTGTTGTTGCGTGCCGTGGAGTCGGTTCCAACTCATAGTGACCCTGCACAGGGTTTCCGAGGCTGTTAATCTTTACGGGAGCAGAACGCCTCATCTTTCTCCCACGGAATGTACCTCATTATTATTTTGACTTTATTTCTTTAATTAGTAATGATGCTGAACATTTTTCAATTTACTTGTCAATTTGTATAACTTTTTAGATGAAATGGCCTTTGCTAAATTTTAGTTGGATTGTATCCCTTTAATTTCTCGAGTATATATTTTTTATCTAGTCTCTCATCAAATGTATTATTTGCAAACATTTTCTGATGTTCATTGTGCTATAGTTTCACATAATTATATTTTCACATATTTGACAGTGACCTTTGAAGCATAATAGTTTTAATTTTGATGTTTATATATATATTAATGTTTTTATTGTGAATTGAGTGAAAGTTTACAGGGCAGAATATCAGTTTTACATTCAACAAATCATAGACCTTATTTCGGTACAATGATTATAATCCCCGCCATGTAGCATCAGTTAACAGTATTTCTATTCATTCAGGCATATAAAATAATTTACACCCCCAAAGGGCACATTCTGCAAGTCTGCCTGCTGGACTCCAGCTCTCAGTCTCTCTCTTCCCATGAATCCAGAGTACTCAGCTGCTCCCTCTCTTCATCTCCACATCTCTGCCTCCATCTCTGGTGTCACTGCTTCTCTGGATACGGTCCTGCATTCCGCTTGTGCTCTTTTCCCCTGATGGTCCTAGAATCCTCTGTTT
>NW_006408888.1:2124448-2131327 GCF_000296735.1 Chrysochloris asiatica | reverse complement strand
CCAATTTCTTTATAGCTGCCTTTCCTCCTCTTCCACTCAGCAGTAGACCAGTGTAGTCATCAGCAAGGTTGCATGACTGTTCATTTGTTTCCTTTGAGTTTCAGACTTAGAAGGGGGTTTGTCCTGAGGGAATTTGTTCGCTTGCTTTGATGGCTTCCCGGTGAACATCTTGCTTATTCTTGTAGTAGTAAGTCATGCTGTCATTTTTGTTTTCTTTGAAGATGTATCTTCTGTCACTCTTATCTGTTTCATTCTTGTCCTTTGTAGTGTGAATGTCCCACCTCAGAATGTTCTGGATGGGACTCAGAATTCCACCTAAGGTCCTATACACTGCAAAGGCTCTGCAAAAAGCCTATTTCACTATTAGAATACAGAAAAGGGGTTCTAGAACTATTCCAATAGTTATAGGCTGAAGATAGGCTTGCAAGCTTTCTGGAATCATGTTTCCTGACATTCCTTTCTATCCCACTCAAGTGTCTATTTACAATAGTAGACAAGGGAAACAAATATTCATAACACAGTCAAGCATATTAGTATTAGTTATGCTCTTCAGAGTATGCATCTATCCCTGTATCACAAAGCCCTGTTGTTCCAAGGTTGAGCATACATCACTATTTGCCTAATATATATATTTATATTATTTATAGTTTTGATGTAATATCCAAAATATAATTGCCTTATCCTATGTCACCAAGATTTGCTGCTGTTTTTTTTTTAGCTTAATTCAGTTGAGTCAGTTCTTACCCATAGCGACTCTATACAGGGTTTCTGAGTAGTGGCTAATGAATTTGAACAACCAAACTTGAAATTAGCAGTCTAATGCTTATCCTATTGTGCCAAGCCCATGCCAGGACTCATGCCTATGTGTTTTCTAAGATCCTTGTAATGTATCTCTTACATGGAGGTCTTGAATTTTATTTTGATTTGATTTTGTAAATGGTGTGAAATAAGGGTCCAATTTCTTTTGCATGTGGATATTCAGTGGGCACAACTCAATCTTTTCACACCATTTTTCCCAACTGAAATATCTTGATATGCTTCTTGAAAATTAACTAACCATAAATGCAAGGGTTTGCTTCTGGACATTCAATTGTATTCTGTAGATTTATATGTCTATCTTCACATAAGTGCAGCAATATTTTGACAAATATAGATTTGTCCTAAGCTTTTAAATCATACAGTATTATTCACCCAACTCTGTTCTTTCTTTCTTTTTTATAATCATATGGTCATTTTGGAATACTTATTTTTCCATGTGAATTTTATAATTGGTCAATTTTTTAAATACTGTTGTTGTGATTCAGAACCATTTTATTGGCACTGAATAGTAATCAAGTTTGGCAGATAGGATGTTAATTGAAAATGTGCTGTGCTTGTATATCAATTTGGGAAATATTACTATCTCAGTAATATTACATTCTGAAAATGAGTATTCCAAAACACTTAATTGTGCTCATGAGAAACCTCTAGATAGATCAAGAGGTAGTCATTCAACTAGAATTAGGAAATGCTGAATGGTTTAAAATTAGAAAAGTGTACATCAATGTTGTATTCCTTTATCATACTTATTCAATCTGTATACTGAGTAAATAATCCAAGGAGATGGATTATATAAAAAGAATGTAACATCAAGATTGGAGGAAGACTCATTAACATATTGTGATATGCAGATGATACAACCTTGCTTGCTGTAAGCAAAGAGGGCTTAAAATACTGATGAAGCTCAAATGCCATAGCTTTTAATATAAATTGCATCTCAAAGAAAAGAAATAAAAAATCCTCACCACTGAACCAATAAATAACATCATAATAAATGGAGAAAATATTTAAGTTGTCGATGATTTCATTTTGCTTGCATCCACTATCAACACTTATGAAAGCAGCAATCAAGAAATCAAATGGCAGAATGCATTTATCAAACCTGCTGTTCAAAACCTCTTCCAAGTAGTTAAGATCAAAGATTTCCATTTGAGGACTAAGATGCAGCTGGCCCAAGCCATGGTATTTTCAATAGTTTCATATGCATGTGAAAGTTGGACAATGAATAAACAAGACAGTAAAAGAATTGATATATTTGAGTTATGGGGTTGGAGAAGAATATAAAAATACCATGGATTGTCAGAAGAACAAACAAATCTGTTGGTAGAAGTACATCCCAAATGATCCATAGAAATCAGAAGAGCAAGGCTTCATCGCTCATATTTTGGACGTATTATCAGGGGATACGAGTCCGTGGAGAAGGACATGCTAGGTAAAGTGGAAGGTCAATGAAAAAATGCAAAATTTCCAGTGATATGGATTGGAACATTGGCAGCTGCTACGGGCTAAAGTTTTACAATGATTTTGAGAATTGTGCAGGATTAGGAGGTGTTTCTTTCTATAGTGAATAATGATGCTATGAATAAAAACCTACTTGAGAGCACCTAAAATAACAGCAGAAATTTTATTTATAAATCAGTGAACACAGATATCCTTCCATTTGTTAGCTTTCCTTCAATTTATTTCAGTGATATTTTGTGTTTTTCAATGTGAAAATCTACTATGCTTTTTTTTTTTTTTTTTAAATCATATCACTGAGCATTCTATTCTTTTTGAGGCTATTGCAGACGGAATTATTTTCTTAATCTAGTTTTCTGATTATTCATTGGTTGTGTATATTTGTATATTGGTCTTTTATCCTTAACCTGATTAACATAAAATATAATAAATTTTGCAAATGTATATTCTTTAAAACATTCTGCTTACAATATTATGTAATCTGTAAATAAAGATATGTTATTTTTACCTTTCCATTACTGCTATCTGCTATTCCTTTTTTTTTTTTTTTAATGTTTTATTGTGAATTATGTGATAATTTACATGGGAGAACAATGGTTTTACATTCATTCTATCGTATATCCTCTCATCGCCATGGTTACAATCCCCTCCATGCAATCCTTCCCCCGTGCCCCCCATGTCTTCAGCACACAGTCACTCTCCCTCTCTGGATCTAAAGTCTCCAGCTGCTCCATCGCTCCACGTCATCATCTCTGCCTCCATTTCAGGCATCACTGCTTCTCTGGGTAGGGTCCCGCTCTCTGCTCTCCTCCCTTGATGGTCCTAGGGACCTCCGTTCCTAGACTGAAAAGTTAATCACTCCACTCCTTGCTATAAAACATCTACTTTTACATTTCCAACCTTCACAATCAGTCCTGATAACAATTATTCACTATTGTATCACAAGAGACCTGTATGTATTTCATTGCATCAGCCCCACCTAGTCAGATTGAATACTACTCACTGGAGATTCTACCTTCCTCCAGGCCCTCTGGATCTAGGTTCCCTTTTGAAAGTTTGTAAGCCAGTCACTTCTTGCCTTTGTAGCCCCCACCCCCCATTTTGGGTAGCCAATGTCCAAGTTGCCCATCCCTGTCTACTCTGTGTGTGGAAGGTGTGGGAATGATTCTTGCTGTTAGGACTTGTTCCCTCTTTTGAGCTACTGCTTCCATAGGTGTAGGTCAAGTTCATCAAATTGTATGTGAATACTCTTTTTTTTTCCCTCTTCTTTTTACTTCTGGTTGAGCTCTGATCATCCAGTCATTGAAGCCAGGATAAGTGGGTATATCTGCAAGTGTGGGTGTTCTTATGCATATGCCTTCTCTTCTTATCAGCTGGACACTTCACTCTCCACTCTAGTCCTCTGTGGCTATGCCACTGACTCTGGGCCCAAGAGTCCCCAGGTCTTGCCACACTGCTGGCCATCCAGGTATTCACCCGGGTTCACAGAAGTCTATTGAACGTTGTAGGGCTTAGCTCACCGCTTCATTGATGTTTTTCCCTCACTTCCCTTTATCGGTGTTGAGCATGATCCCCAATCACAGCGTGTATTCCCATTGAGTCTTAGTCTTGGAAGGGGGTTTGCACTGAGGGGACCCGACCACTTGCCTTGGTGTTTCCTGGGCAAGCATGTTGTTTGTTCTTGTAGTAACTGTCAGTCTGCCTATATTGTTTTATATTTTTCCTGTAGGTCATTCTTTCAAGAAATATCTTCTGTTCTTCTAGCCACTTCAGGTTGGTCTGCTTGTCCTTTCAAGTGGGAATTTCCTGGATATCTGGATGTGGTTCAGCCTTCCACCTATAGTCTTATGTATTGCAGAGGATCCACAGGAAGTCTCCTTCACTGGGCACGCTGTAGCCCCATTTTAGGTATTTCAATCAGTTATAGGCAGAAGACGGACTTACAAGCTTTCTATGGTGGTGCTTTTTGCTATTCCTTTCTCTCCCCCTCCAGTGTCTATTTTATAATATAATGCAAGGAAAACCAAGATTCAAAAGACAGCCAAGTATCTTAATATTGTTCCCCCCTTTTCCACATTCCAACCATGGCTTGATCTCTGAATCACAGAACTCTGTTGTTCTCAAGTTGTGCATATATCATTATTTACCTCTGTCTCACTTAGCCCATTGAGAACTGTCTAATTGTTCTTCCATCTGCTTTGTTCTTCCATTCCCCTCTCCCTACTTGTATATTGCCCCCTCCCTATCACCCAAACTATCATGTGTCTAATCCCTGCCCTGTGCTCCACCTTCCCTCCCTCCCCTCACCCACCCCTAACATCCCAATAATCAACAAAGAATTCCCCCCACCCCCTTTTAGTATGGGTTCTTTCCCTTAGTCTTTTACAGTATTGGCATTATGTTGAGTGAAATTAGTCAGGCACAAAAAGAGAAATACTGCATAGGACCACTCTGCTATTCCTTTTCTTGCCTAATTGCTCTGGCTAAAACTTCTTTTATAATGTCAAATGAAAGTTGGAATAGCAGACATACTTGTTTTATCCTGATCTTATAAAATAATCTTTTAGTATTTCATCATTAATTATTAAAGACTGCAGAGTTTTTGTAAATACCCTTTATCTGCTTGCAAGCAGAGAGTAGTTTTAGACATTGTTGTCAAACTAGCTAGTGGTACTTTTGAAAGATATTTTATTTAGCTCAGATTGGGTTTCTACGCTATTAAAAAAAAAAAAATTATACATTTGCATCTATCATATGGCTAAGAGCCCTGGTATTGTATTGAGTTATGAGTTGGACTGCAAACGACAAGGTCAGCAGTTCGAACCTACCAGCTGCTCTCCTGGAGAAAAATGAGGCTTTCTGCTCCTGTTAAGATTTATAGCTTCAGAAACCCTATACAGGATAGTTGTGAATTAGAACTGACTCAATGGCAGACAACAATATCTACCATTATAGGGTTGATTGAAATGCATACTCTATAAAGTATCTAATTGTTATAAAATTAATTCTTACAAAATGAAATTATTGGACAGCTATATATCAAATCTTAATTATTAATTTTTTTACTTTAATTAAAAAAAGCAATTTACTGGTACACATATTAATATGTTTAAAAACAGTTATAAACATGTAATATGTTTATGAATTTACAAGAAGAAATAGTACAAAGTTAGTAAACTTGATCCTTCCATGTATAATATTCTTATGTACAACTAACTAAACTCAAAAATAACTGGTTGAAACAATAATTGTTTATTATCCCTCACATATGAGGGGACTTCAAAAAGTTTGTGGAAACTAAACTTAAAAGATAATTGAATTAATCTATGAATTTAAGTATTTTCCTCCTATCTATGAGTCATATAGGCAATCTGATGACCTGAACAAGTTTGGATTGACCATTGATGATCATTTTTGGACTTAGTCATTCATCAGTGTTCTACTGACATATTGGACATTTTTTGTTTATAATAGCCTCATTTACATCTGATGTAATTAGATTTGCTGGTGGTTGATTTGATCAAGGTGATTTACTCAGTATCTCCTGTTCTTCAACTGGGTAGCCTAGATTATGTTTGCAGGTTCCAAGAATATTAAGAAGTAAAATCCCGTGCACAAGTCCTTTCCATATCCCTGTTGCAATATCATTCAATGGTACTGTAGGGTATGCACTGGATTGTGAATCACAAGTTTGTTGGTTTGAGCCCAAGTGTTTCATGGGAGAAAGATGAGGCTTTTGTTCCTGCAAAGATTCAAAGATGCAACAACCCTATACATGTTTGCTATGACTCAGAGTAAACTCAATACCACTTAGCAACAACAAAAACAACAGAATTACTAAAGTAGCATGAGCCAACATATGTCAAATTGACCAAGCTTAGATTCAATATGGAAGGGTATAACCAAAAAACATTATTATAGGGGTTGTGATTAAAATAAGACAACTAATAAAATACTTAGTCAAAAACAAACAACAAACACACATGCAAATCTTTCTTGGAAGTATAGGCAGAAAGCTCCTGAGAGCAAGGATGGGAAGACTTCATCTTTTGTACTTTGTAAATTTTGTTAGGAGGGGTCAGTCACTGGAGAAGGACATGCTGTTTTGAAAAGTGTACCATCAATTAAAAAGTGGATGTCCTCCAACAACATGGATTGACAAAGAGACAGCAACAGTAGGTATAGATGTAAGAATAGGTTACAATAGTAAGAACTATTGTGAGGATGGTGTAGGACTGGGT
This sequence comes from Chrysochloris asiatica, assembly GCF_000296735.1. Classification (NCBI taxonomy): domain Eukaryota; kingdom Metazoa; phylum Chordata; class Mammalia; order Afrosoricida; family Chrysochloridae; genus Chrysochloris; species Chrysochloris asiatica. The sequence continues at coordinate 2,124,809 of NW_006408888.1, read as the reverse complement.
GCTGTTGTTGTTGTTAAGTGCTGCCAAGTCAGTTCTAACTCATAGCGTCCCTGTATAGGATTCCCAAGGAACAGAAGGTGGATTTAAACTGCCATCCTTGTGGTTAGTTATACATTGCTTATCCTACAATGTCACACCAGTTTGAGTAATAACTACCATATCAAAGTGGAGCTGGCATTAATGGTAAGGATGAATCAAAGCTTTTGGGACCTACATTTACTAATGGGACTTCTAGTACACTACACAAAATGAAAGAAACAGCTGAAAACTTCTATTAATAATTGAAACATGGAATGTATAAAGTATGAATCAAGGAAAATTAAAAGTTGTCAAAAATGAATTGGAAAGATCAATATCCTAA
>NW_006408888.1:2121784-2124123 GCF_000296735.1 Chrysochloris asiatica | reverse complement strand
GCGGAACAGCTGGTAGTTTCCAACTGCTGACCTTGCGACTCGCAACCCGATTCATAACCACTACTCTACCAGACTATAGAAAAAAATAAATTTTAACTTTGATGTTTAAAGAAAATGTCGAAAGTATTATGGTCTGCCAGAAGAACCAAAAGAGAGAATATTCCTTATTTGCCAGAATGCCAAGACTTTATCTCTGAATACTTTGGAAATGTTATCAGGAAGAATCAGTCCCTGAAGAAGGACATCCTGCTTGGTATAGGAGAGGATCAGTGAAAAAGAGGAAGTCTCCAACAAGATGGATTGACACAGTAGTAGTGGCAATGGGCTTAAATGTAACAACAATTGTGAGGATGATGCAGAACCAGGCAGTGTTTCATTTTGCTGTTCATGGCATCAGTATGAGTCAAAAGCCACTTGATGGCACCTAAAAACAAAAACAAGGAAGACTAATTAATATAACTGTTATTCAAATTTATGCATCCAAAACTAGAGCCAATGGAGGAGAAAACCAGTCCAAGGCTGACTTCTATGAAATGGAGAAATTGAAGAATTCTATCAACATCTGCATTCTGAAATTTAGCAAATATACAATCAAGATGCATTGACGACTACTGGTGATTGGATCTGTAGCTGGAAAATACAGCCTTGGTGATGGAAACTATGCTTGAGATTGCATGATTGAATTTTGCAAGATCAATGACTTATTTATTACAAATATATTTTTCAGCCATGTAAATACCGACTATATATGTGGACCTCACAGGAATGAAATTGAGTAAATCTGTGGAAAAAGAACATAAAGAAGCTCAATATCATCACTCAAAACAATGCCAGTTGCTGACTGTGGAACAGATCAACAATTGCTCCTACTCAAGTTTACGTTGAACTGGAAGAAAATTAAAACAAATTCACAAGAGCCAAAGTATGAGCTTGTGTATATTTCACCTGAATTTATAGGCTATCTCAAGAGCAGATTTGATGCGTATAATATCATGTAGAAATCAAAAAGCTATTTTAAAGGTAAGAAGGAAATGAAAGGCCAAAGTGGAAGTTAGAATAGAGTTTGAAACTTTCTCTTAAACGTTTTGCAGAGAAGGCAACTGGAAGCAATGATAAATTGAAACACACACACACACACACACACACAGCTGAGCAGAACAGAACATTTCAAAGGGCAGTGCCAGACAGCAAAGCATTATAACAACAGGTGCCAAAATCTTGAATTAGAAAAATAGAAAGGAAGAACATATTCAGCATTTCTCAAGATGAAGGAACTGAAGAAACAATTCAGGCTTTGAAACAAAATACTGAAGGACTCTGCTGGCAAAATATTGAATGACTAAGGAAGTATATAAAGAAGACGGAAGGTATATAGAGAGTCTCTGTACCATAAAGAATTGGTCAATGTTAAACCATTTCAAGAGATATCATATTATCAAGAACTGATGAAATTATACTGATGCCACTGACAAATAAAAAAAAACAATTATCTAAGAATCGATGGAATGCAAACTGAACGGTTTCAACAAACTGATGTAAATATGGATGCAGTCACTCAGTTATGACAAGAAATTTGAAAGAAAGTTACTTTGTCAACAAATTGAAAGAGATTCATATTTGTGCCTATTTAAAAAAAAAAAGGCAATCCAAAGGAATGTGGAAATCATCAAGCAATACCACTAATACCACATGCAAGTAAAATTTTGATGAAGATAATTAAAAAATGGTTTTGCAGTGTATTTACAGAGAGCCATATCCAAAAGATGAGTTGGCACTTGGTAATATCATTGCTGACATCAGATGGATCTTGGCTGACAACAGAGAACACCAGAAAAAATATTTACTTGTGCTTTATTTATTATATAAAGGCATTCTACTGTGTTGACCATAACAAATTTTGGACAATATTGAGATGAATGGGCATTACAAAACACTTAATTGTGTTCATGAGGAACCTATACATATAACAGAGGCAGCCACTAGATTAGATCAATGGGATACTTATAATGAATATTTTAAATTCTGGGAAGGTGTGTGCCAGACTTGTGTCTTCTCACCATACTTAATCAATGTGTATGCCATGCAGATAATCAGAGAAACTGGATTGAATAATACTGTGATATCAGAATTGGAATAAGACTTATCAACAACCTGTGATATGTAGGTGATACAACCTTGCTTGCAGGAAACTAAGAGGACTTGAGATAATGCCTGATAAAGATCAAAGACAAGATCCTTCAGTATGGATTGCACCACAAAGTAAAGAAAGCAAAACTTCTAAGAACTTGACCAACAAACAGCATCATGATAAAAGAAGAAAAGATTGAATTTGTCAAAGA
>NW_006408888.1:2091268-2103158 GCF_000296735.1 Chrysochloris asiatica | reverse complement strand
TTCCAACTACTGATCCTTCCTCTTTACTTCCGACCTTTGCTTTCCAATCACCAATAATGAGCAATACATCTTGTTTGTATGTTTGATCAATTTCAGGTTGAAGAAGTTGGTAGAATTCTTTTATTGCATCCTCACTGGCTTTAGTGGTTGGTGCATAAATTTGAATAATAGTGGTGTTAATTTGTCTCCCCTGTAGGCGCGTAGATATTATCCTATCACATACAGCATTGTACCTCATGACTGATCCGGATATGTTATTTTTGATGACAAATGCAACACCATTCCTTTTCAATTTGTCATTCCTGGCATAGTAAACCATGTGGTTGTTAGATTCAAAATGGCTAATACCAGTCCATTTCAGTTCACTAATGCCTAAGATATCAATGTTTATGCTTTCCATTTCATTTTTGACATTTCATTTTGGGTACTTAGGCTGTCTCCATCATTTTGCTATTGTGTATAGTGCTGCTATAAATATTGGTGTGCATATATCTACTCATGTTATGGCTCATATTTCTTGTGGATATATACCAAGTAGAAGAATTGCTGGATCATAAGGTGTTTCTATTTTCCACTTTCTAAGGAAGTGCCATACTGCTTTCCAGAGTGGTTTGACCATTTTGCAATCCCACCAGCAATATAGGAGGGTCCCAGTCTCTCTACATCCTCACCAACATTTATTGTCCTTTTTGAACTTGGCTTTTATTGCTGGTGTGTGATGATATCACATTGTTGTTTTGATTTGCATTTCTCTAATGATCATAATGGAGTCCTGGTGTGGTGCTGTGGGCTAATGCGTCAAACTGCAAAGTTGTTTGAACTGCAAGGTTGGTGGTTCAAGTTCACCAGTCGCTCCTTGGAATCCCTATACAGGGTCACTATGGGTCAGAATCAACTTGATGGCACTTTACAACAACAACAATGATCCTAAGATTTTATTCATATGTTTGTTAGTTGTTCAGTTGTCTGTCTTCTTTGTGAAGTGTCTATTCATGTCATGTGCCCATCTTTGAATTGGGTTGCTTGTCTTTTTCTTGTAGAGGTGTTGTAGTTTCCTATAGATTTTAGAAATTCTTCCTTTTCCTGTAATGTTATTGCAAATGTTTTTTCCCATTTGTGGGCTCCCTTTTAACTCTGTTGGTGAAATCCTTTGATGCACATAAGTTTCCAATTTTTATAATGCCCCAATCATCTATTTTGTCTTCTTTTTTTGTGTGTAATTTTCACAATGTTTGGTAGTCTTTGTTCACCCTGTATCAGAGCCCTTAAATTTGTCCCTATTTTTTCATTGATGACCTTTATTATTCTGGGATTAAAGACATAAGTCTTTAATCCATGCTGAATTGATTTTTGTACATGGTGTGAGGTAAAAGACTTTTTCAATCTTTTGCTTATCAATTTCTAGTTCTGCTAGGACCATCTGTTGAAGAAACTATTTCCTGCTTAATCACTGTACTTTGACACTTAGTTAAAAATCTTTTGGCTGTATGTGGATGTGTTAATTTTTGGATTCTCAATTCTGTTCCAATGATATATGTATCTTTCATTGTATCAGTACCAGACTGTTTTGACCACTGTAGTCATGTAGGGCATTGATTTATCAGCTCAAGTAAACATTTCTTTCCTCTCTGCTACCATCATTCTCAGTGTTGACTCCATCAAGATGTTGAAACAATGGTGGTTGCAATTCTAGGCAGCATATCCAGACAAAATGAGAATTCCAAAAGAAAAATATCTTTGTGAATCAAAATGAGTCATATGCATATTCCTGAACCAGCCCCCTTGGGAGGTGAGGGAGGAGGTTCAGAGGTGGATGGAGTGAGGAAAGAGATAGAATATTCTTAAACTAGTCAGGAAAGAAGGAGAGTATGCTGGAAAGAAAAACATGGTATCCACTTCTGCCCCATTGGGTAGATGTGAGCCAATCCAATGCAGATAGCTGGGTTAGGAGGGTATGGATAATTGACCATCCAGGATGTGTGATGGCAAGAATCAGTTTTGACCACTTCCTTTTGAACAGGAACTTGGCTTTTCATGGTTTCAGTAGTGAGATGCATATTGAAAGAGATCATCTAAGGCCTAGTGGTTTGCATTGCATTTAGAATGGCCTTCCTTTGAGTGGGAAATACATTTTTTCTGACTAGACTTAGAAGTCCAGGTGTGGTACTGTAGGATAAGCACTGGACTGCTAACCACAAGGTCAGCAGTTCCAATCCACTAGCTGCTCCTCTGTTGTCAGATGAGGCTTTCTTCTCCCATAAATATCTGTAAACTTGGAAACATTACACATGGTCACTCTGAATTTGAATTTATTCACATTTGATGTCAGTGAGTAAATAAATTATAAATCATTACTTAACAAATAGTTTTGATCATTTTCTCTAAATTTCAATATTATATCAATTGAACTGATTCTAGCATATTTTAAATTTTTAATAATCAAGTCATATTTGATCAATAAATAGATTTCCAACACACACACACATATAAACAACTATGAAGAAAAAAAGTTTATTTCCCATTATTATATCTAATACAATATTACTCTCAATATAGAACTAACCACTTTTCCTGTGGAAAGGCAGGAAAAAAAATATAAATTAAATAATTATTCATGTTCAAGATAGTCTGTTACTCTTGAATTTGATGAAAAAGTTTGTACCAGTGGACAAGAGCTTGTACTTAAAAGGGAATACATCTTTGATGTCAAGTGTGTCTAAAGGATTCTCATGTCAGAGTTTTATGAAAATGGCCTCCCAACCACTCAATCTATTCCCAACAGTTACCTGCTACTATGAGTGCTTCCATACTGCTATAAAAATCTGTCAAGCATTCAAAACCAATTACACACAGGATTGCTAGTGTTGTCATGCCAGCTGTCCTTTCAATCCTCAGGGGCTCCCACTGCCCATAATCAGTTAAAAATATATTCAACTATATTGAGGTTTTTGCTGAGATAAACTTTACTATATTATGCTCATCTCTCTTATTTAATAAAAGTGATCACATGGTTGCATTTGTTGTTGTTGTTAAATGTTATTGAGTTGATAAGATGACTAATAATCATCTTAGGTTACAGGGGGATTTTCTGGTTGAAATATTGCCAACCCTCAGTTATCCCAGGCAAAATCTCAATGTCTGTAGATATTTCCATAGAATTTTAGGCCTATGATCAAATAACTTTACTATCTCATCAGATAATGTTACCAATATATGCTTTTCAATATAGGAGTGAAAGCTTGAAAGGTAATAACTAAAGTGGATGAGATGTTTAGAACTATTTTAAATAGTTACTGCTAATGGTTAATTTATATCATTTAAATTTTTGAAATCTCTAGTTGACAACTTTTTATGGCTTCAATTTTTTTCTTAATCTCAGTGATCAACAATTACAATGAATCAAGCATCTACTTTGTACAAAGAACATTGTAGGACTTTGGGTTCTAGAAAGAGTTTGGGTTTAAATAGATACAGATATATCAACATAACAAATAAAACCATTGTTACTAGTATCAGTACCATTTGTCATCAACTTGATTCTGACTCATAGCAAGCATGGATGTCAGAGTAGAACATTTCTGCATTTGGTCTAGTATTCTAATATGGACAAAAATAAATGTAATGAATACTTTTGCACATCTACAAGCAGACGACTACAAATTTCATGTTTTGGCTTCAATGGATCAAATATATTACAATTATTAAAAGAATACTGTTTTTAGCACTATTTTAATTAGCCTGGACAACCTAAAATGAATGTCTACCTTTGTGTTTTATTTACTTGGTATTTGGTATTTTCACTTCATTAACTTACTTCCCAGCATATATTCATGAAATTCACTTAATTAGTGTTTGATTCAGAGGAAAATCTAGATTTCACTACTTTTATCTAAAAACAAATTTAATGTTATTATAATTTGAAAATTTAAAAAAATATATTATGAAATCTAAAGTTACATAAGAAATTAAAGGCATACTAGCTGAATATAACCAAACATGGATTAATTACCAAAAATATTTTTAAAACATATTTTATTATACTTACCTCTGATCTGAGACATTGTTACCTCTTTTTAAAATTTTAAAGCAAATTGTATACACAAATATCTAACAATTACATATAGAAGTAAAATTATCAAAATCATACTTTTGCTATACTAACAACTAGAATAAAGCCAGACAATGCAGAAAACAGCACCATCAATTAGTTTTTGGCAAACTCATCTTTTACTACATCTGTGGAAAGAGACAAGGGAGAAGACAAATATCATTAGCCAAACCAAGGCCAGAGGGTGACTATGGAAGAGACCATCAATTGCTCATATACAAGTTAAGGCTGAAGATGAAGAGAATTAAAACAAGAGTTGTTGTTGTTACGTGCCGTCGAGTCGATTCCAACCCATAGTGACCCTGTATAGGGTTTCCAAGGAGCAGCTGGTGAGCTTGAACCACTGACCTTGCAGTTCAAATGACTTTGCAGTCTGACTCATTAGCCCACAGCGCCACATCAGTATGAGCTTGACACTCCTGCCTGAATTTAGAGATCATCTCAAGGGTAGATATGATGCACTAGACACTAATATGTAAAGATCAGGGGAGTTGTGGGTGACATCAAGACCATCTTATTTGAAGAAAGCAACAGGTCATTAAAGAGTCAAAAAGAAAGAAAAGACACAGAAGTGAATGTCAGGAGAGACCCTGAAACTTGCACTTGAACTAGAATAACTAAAGCAACTGAAAGAAATGATGAAGCAAAAGAGTAGGATAGATCCTGCTTAATAGCTACTGAGTAGTAGAGCAAATAAAAACTAAAGTTACAAAATTCTTAGACACAAATGAGAACAAAAATAAAAGCAATAGAACAAAACCATAATGTATCAAAACCTTTGGGACAGAGCAAAAGCAGGACTGATAGGTCTTGTATTGCAATAAATGCACACATACAAAAAGAAGAAAGAACCAAAAGAAAAACATTAGCATATTTATTACAATTAGAAAGAGACCAGCAAAGTACATCTACAGCCACCAGAAGAAAAGAAATAATAAAGATTAGAGGAGAAATACATGAGCTAGAAAACAGAAAACCTATAGAAACAAACAAACAAACAAACAAAACAATAAGAAGTGGGCTCTATGAAAAAGATTAGCAAAATTGATAAACCACTGACAAATCTAGCAAAAGAAAAGAGAGACAAGACACAAATAGCACTCATAAGAAACCACATGAATGATATATTACAATAGAACCAATGAAAATAAAAAGGATAATAACAGAGTACTATGAAGAGGTGCACTTCAAAAAATTTGAAAATATAAAGAGAATCGATACATTTTTAGAAAAGTTTGACCTACCTAAACTTACACAGAGTGAAGTAGAAAAGTTGAACAGATCTATAACAACAGAAGAAACTGATCAAGTCATCAAAAACTCCAAACCCCAAATACTGCAAGCCCAGATGGCCTTTGGCCTTACTGGTGAATTTTACCAAAGCCATATTTTCCAACTACTGATCCTTTTTGTTTCAAACCTTTGTACTCTAATGGTTAGTAGTTATTTATACATCTTGCTTGCATGTTTGATCAACTTCTAACTGAAGTAGTTGGTAGAATATTTCAATTTTATCATCATTGGCTTTAGTGGTTGGTGATTAAATTTGAATAATTGTGATATTAACTGGTCTTTCTTGTAGGTGTATAGGTATTATCTTACCATAGACAGCATTGTACTTCAAGAAATATCTTGATATGTTGATTTTGATGATGAATATGATGCCATTGTCTTTCCTGGAATAGTAAACCAAGTGATTGTTAGATTCAAAATGACCAGTACCAGTCCATGTCAGCTCACTAATGCCTAGGATATTGATGTTTATATTTTATATGCTCCATTTAATTTTTATACCTTCTAATTTTCCTTGGTTCATACTTTGTACATTGCATGTTCTGATTATTAATGAATGTTTACAATTTTCACCTTCATTTGGAGTTTTGCCCAATCACAAATTAAGGCTTTACTCCATTCACATCATCATGGTCAACTCTACTTTTAGGAGGCAACTCTTCCCAGTCATATTCTGAGTGCCTTCCAAAATCTGAGGAGCTTATCTCCAAACACTATATATTCTAATATTCTGCTGTTTTTCATCATGTTCCAATATGCAATATTCTGATGCTGATAGTGTTCCACAATTATTCATAAGGTTTTCAGTGACTAAATATTCAGAAGTAGTCCATCTTTCCTTTTTCTTAGTCTGGCTTTGTCTGGAAGCTCAGGTGAAACATATTCACTGTAGGTGACCCTGCTGATATTTAAAATACCCATAGTGTAGAGATCAGAATCTCAGCAACATGCAAGCCTCCACAGTATGACAAACTGACAGATGAGTGGTGGGGAGCAGAATGTCTAAACCATAAAAATCTATAAATTAAAGAATAGTTGTTATAGATATTTTAAATGTGTAATTTAAGTATCTGGTGGTGGTTTAACAAGATTTTAATTAAGGTTATTTTCACATCAATGTTTTTGGTATTCTCTCTTCTGTTACTAGTGAAATACAACACAATATTCATGCAGTTATGTTTTTTAAATCTAAATTTAAATTTATAAAAGGTACTTTCAAAATATTAAATGTGTACCTTCCTTCACCATCTATTAAACATTAAAGAACAATTACCTTGTTGAGAAATGATGTAACGATTATAGACTGTATATTGTTGTTAAGATTTTGTTTAGAAATCTGGATTAGTTACATTAACAGGCAATACTCTTCAAAAACAAAGAATAAAAAAATAAAAAATCTCATGAAATCAATTCTGTTACACAATAACCCCATAGGTTTCCTACTTGGATTTTTTTCCCTAAAACTTCATCCAGTTTATGATGAATTATTTGCAATAATGGGAAGTTTCTTAGAATTAATCTCTTATCCTCTGGTTGGTAAATTTGTAAAAGGTTTAATTCTAAATCCAAAATTCCTATGACAAAATTCACACAGCCTTAAAAAAGAAGTATTGACTTCCTTAATCAACATTTTCATATCATTGAGATAGTCCTAGCTCATCTGGGTTTAGTAAATCTGATTTTACAGTCAATTTAAATCTCTCAATAGAAATGTTAGTGGTGGTGTTGTCAAGTGCCAGTGAGTCGGTTCTGACCCATAGCAACTGTGTATAGGGTTTCTGAGGAGCAGCTTGTGAGCCTGAACTGCTAACCTTGTGGTCCAAACTGACCTTAAAGTACAGGTTATTGACCCACAGCACCACACTAGAATTCCAAAGTCTACAGTACCCAGTATTCCCAGCTGGTCTCCTATACAAGTACAAACCACGTCGACCCCGCTTAGCTTCTGAGATAAGATGAGATCAGATGCACTCAGTTAATGTATTCAAATGGTGTCCTCCCTAATTCTTTTCCTAAAAAGAACATATTTTATGTTTATTTTAATTATTTTGACTTTTATTCTATTTAACCTTTGCAAAATGAAGGTAATGTTAAGATATATTAATACATATTATAGCTGAACATATATTTATTTTATACTTAATGCTCTTTTTCAGATCTGCTAAGAGTTTGACATTTTAAAACATTCAGTTCAATGCTAAGCATTTTTTCAACCTAAAGCATTAAAGCTTTTCATTTTGGGTGAGAATGTGTAGCTATATTAACTATGCATTGTTGTGTACACAAGTAGAATTTGTTGCTAAGTAACAAATATTTATTGTCAGGGGGATACTAGTACATCTTATTGAACACAGACAGAGCCCAGAAATGATCTCTGAGGAAAGGGATCAGTCACAAGTCTATCACAAAACTCCCATTACTGATGGTAAAGGGAAATTAATGGTCTAGGTTTCTGGCTTAATAGGTTTCAGTCCCTGTCTTCTGGAAAACATGAATTTCAATTTTATCTACTCTGAATCACCACAGCACTTTAAAAGATTAAATATTATGGGGTCTACAGAATAGTAATTTAGAAATAAAATATTCCTTTTGCAGGTGCAGTCTGTCAAGTCGCCAACATTTAGTTAAGCTTTTACAGTCCTCAGAAAAGCTTTCTGGGGAAATGAAGCCAGTAATTGTGGTAGTCACCTTAAGCCATGCTTTGAATAATTTTCAGAGGGGGTTCCAGCTTTCCTTTAGAATATATATGATAACTGGTATTCATGTATATACACCATCAAATGTGCACAAATACAATAAATATTGTAAAAATATTAAAGATGTTTTTCATAAGAATTACCTATGGGAGTAAATCAAACTATATTAAAAGTTCTTTTGAATGTCGTATCCATCCATGTACATAATTAAAAATGAGTCTAGTAGCATGGTTACTACACTGGTTGGATTCCCCATGTATTTTGCCCAAATTTTTAATTCACCTAAGCAGTAGCTGCATATTGTATTTGGGTTATGATACAATTTATTAAGATACAAAAATACATGCATGACAATAAATAATTGACAAATTTTACAAATGAAGAGATTTTGTTTAGGAAAAGATATATAATTGCTAATCAAGATAAAATTGGAAGGATATTTTACAGTATATATATACACATGCATATGCAATATGCAGATGGTATTTTGCGCCAGACTGCAAAGCCATTTGAACTGCAAGGTCGGCAGTTCAAGCTCACCAGCTGCTCCTTGGAAACCCTATACAGGGTCGCTAGGTGTCAGAATCGACTTGACGGCACTTAACAACAACAATTATCTTGTTTGCTGAAAGTGAAGAGGACTCAAAAAACTTACTGATTAAGATTAAAGACCACAGACTTAAATATGGATTACACCTTATTGCAAAGAAAATAAAATTCCTCACCACTGGACCAATAAATAATACCATGATAAGTGGAGAAAAGGCTGCAGTTTTATTAATATTCACTATCAACACTAATGGATAAAAGAGCAGCAAAGCAATCAAACAACACTTGCATTAGGCAGACATGCTGCACAAGACTTCTTTAAAGTGTTCATAAGCAAAGATATCAATTTTTGCTGCCTTATCTAATCCAAGGTATTTTCAATAGCTTCAGGTGCATGGGAAATGTGAACAATGAATAAGGAAGACTGTAGAAGAATTGATGTATTTGAATTATATTGTTGGAAGATAATACTAAAAGTATCATGGACTACTAGAAGGATTAAGCAAATTTGTATTGGAAGAAGATCAGCCAGAATGCTTCTTAGAAGCAAGTTCAGGCTAAAGTTGAAAATTAAAACAAGTCCACGAGAGTCAAAATATGACATTGAGAATATTCCATCTGAATTTAGAGACCATCTCATGTACAGATTTAATTCACTGAACATTAATGACAGGAGACAAGAAAAGTTGTGGGATGGTATCAAGATAAGACAAGGGATAAAGTAAACACCAAAATGTATGTCAGAAGAAATCCTATAACTTGCTTTTGAATGTAAAGTAACTAAAGTGAATGGTATAAATTATAAACTAAAAGAATTGAAGAGATCATTTCAAAGGGCAGTTAGAAAAGACAGTCAAGTATTAGAACAAAATATGGATAAACTTGGAGTTAACAAAACCAAAAAGGAATAACACACTTAGTATTTCTCAGTCCAAAAGAACTGATGAAACAGTTCATATTGAATGATTCAATATGGGCAAAATATTGAATGCTACAGAAAATATCAAAAGAATATAGAAGCTATACACAGAGACACTGTTCCAAAAATTAAAACAAAACACACACACACACACACAAAAGTCGATATTTAACCATGTGGCTCTGTAGGATAAGCTCTGGACTGCTTCCATAAAGTCCATTGTTGATACATACCGTCCACTCCTTGGAATTTCTATACAGAGTCGCTATGAGTTGTAACTAACTCAATGACACTTAACAACAACAAAAGCATTCAACCATTTCAGGAGATTTGTCATCAGGAAACTATGGTGTTAAAGGAAGAATTCTAAGATGTACTGTAGCAAAAAACAAAACTTCAGGGATTGACAGAATGCCAGTTGAAATATTTTAACAACTGATGCAGCACAGAAAGCACTCACTAATCTATGCAGAGAAAGTTAGAAGGGGATATTGAGTGATTTAAAATCAGGAACCACCACTCATCTGTCAGTTTGCCGTACTGTGATGGCTTGAGTGTTGATTTCATTCTGAAAGCTATGGAACCAGTATTTTAAAGCAAATGTAAGAAATGGGGAACTAAAAGAGTTGAATAGAGTGTTTCAAAGGACAGCTCTAAAAGACAAAGTCAAATACTATAATGAAATGTGCAGAGATCTGGAGTTAGAAAACCAAAAGGAAATAACAGGCTCAGAATTTCTCCAGCTGAGGAAACTGAAGAAAAAATTCAAACCACAACTTGCAATATTGAAAGACTCTGTGGGCAAAATATTGAATGATGCAGAAAGTCTCAAAAAAATTTTTTTTTGGAAGGAATATACAATATTCACTGTACCAAACAGTGGTAACATATGATCAAGATACTGAAGTCCAAGGTGCACTGAAGGCATTGTCCAAGAACAAGGCTCCAAGAATTGATGAGATACAAATTGAAATCTTTCAACAAACTCATACAGCATTGGAGGAACTCACTAATCCATGCCAAGAAATTAGAAGACAACTACTTTGCCAAGTGAATGAAAGAAATCCATATTTTCACCAAAGCGAGGTGACCCAATGAAATGTGGAAATCATCAGACGATGTCATTAATATTGTTGTTAAATGTCATCGAGTCAGTTCTGACCCATAGCAACACTGTATATGGTTTCTGAGGAGCATCTGGTGACTTTCAATCCAGTGCACTAACCTACAGTGCCACATCATTTTCCATCATTAATATTACATGCAAGTAAATACTTCAGGAATGATTGTATCAGTACTTTGACAGGGAACACCAGAGGTTCAAGTCAGATTCAGAAGAGAACATAGAAGGAGGAACATCATTTCTGATGTTAGATGAATCTTGACTGAAAGCAGAGACTTTCAGAAAGATGTTTGGTTGGTTGCTGGTTATTATGTGTCATGGGGACAGTCTGACTCATAGAGAACCTGCATAGGATTTCTGAGGTTATAAGTCTTTATGGGAGCATAAAGCCTTATCTTTATGACACGGAATGACTGTTAAATTCAAACTGCTGACCTTGGGGTTAGCAGCTCAGTTTGTCATCCACTATGCTACCAGAGTTTACCTGTGATTTATTGATCACTCAAAGGCTTTCAAGTATGTGGATCATGACAAGTAATGGACAATGTTGCAGAGAATGTGTATTCCAGAACATTTCATTGTGTTCATGAGGAGCTTGTGCATAAGCTGTTGTTCAAATAGAACAAGGGAACACTGAATGGTTTAAAATTAAGAAAGGTGTACACTAGGGTTGTATTCTTTTACCATGTGAATCAAATCAGCATTCTAGAAACTAGATTATTTGCAGAAAAAAGTGGTATCAAGATTAGAGGAAGACTCATTAAGAGCCTATGATATACAGCTGATAAACATTGCTTGCTGAAAATGAAAAGGACATACAATATTTATTGATAAAAATCAAAGACCACAGTCCTTGCACAGTTGCACCTAAATGTAAGGAAGGTAATAATCCTCACCACTGTACCAGTAAATAACATCAAGATAAATGGAGAAAAGATTGAAGTTATCAGACGTCATTTTGTTCAAATCAACCATCAACACTCATGGAAGCAGCAGTCAATAAATCAAATGACGTACTCCATTAGGCAAATCTGCAGCACGCAAAATCTTTTTTTTTTTTTTTTTTTAAGTTTTTATTGTGAATTGAGTAATAGTTTACATGGGAGAACATCAGTTTTACTTTCATTATTTTATTGTATTTATTACAATCTCCTCCAAGAACATCAGCCAACAGTATTTGCTTCTATTCCCTCTATTATTTT
>NW_006408888.1:2089163-2091163 GCF_000296735.1 Chrysochloris asiatica | reverse complement strand
TACAAGACTGCTTCCTGGCTGCCAAAACAGTCTATCTCTTTCCATGAGTCCTCTGCTGCTCTGTCTCTCCATGTCTTCATCTCTGCCCAATTTCTGGTGCCACTGCTTCTCTGGATAGGGTTCCCCATTCCACTCATGCTTTTCTCGCTTGATGATCTTAGAGTCCTCTATTCCTGGACTGTAAGGTTATCTACCCCTTTTATATTACAAAACTTCTACTTTTATAATTGTTACAACTGCAATTAGTCATGATAACAAATATTCACTATTGACTCATAAGAATCTTATTTCCATCTCCTTTCACCAGACCTGTCTAAACAAGATGAAAACTATTCAGTGGGGATTCTACCTTCCCTCGCACAATTTGAAACTACACTCCTTCTTGAAAACTTGTAAGCTAGTCACTTCGTGCTTTTATTGCCCCCTTATTTTAGATAGCCAACGTCTAAATTGCCCATCCCTATCATGCCTGCATACAGAGGGGTTAGTATGAAGACTCTTCCCTCTCAGTTGGTATTTTTAGCTACTACATCCATAAGTACAGATCAAGTTCATCGAATTGTAGCAATTTACACTTGTTTCCTTTATAATTTTTTAATCTTCTTTTAGTCAAGTTATGATCTTCAAGCCATTGAAGCTAGGTCAAATAGATATTACCTGCAAATTTGGAAGTTCTTATCTATTTCCCCTCACTTCATATCATCTGGATGTTCTAGCCCTCAGTGGCTATGTGCTTGTCCTTGGGCTCAGGAGACCCCAGGTCTCGCCATACTTTTTTTTTTCAAATCAGAAAAGAAGTTTATTAAAAGGATACAGTGCACAACCCAACACAGTGTAAATGTGGGTCATTCTTCAAAATCAGCCAACGCTTTGGAACACAAACAAAATGGGAGTCTGGGATGGGAGCAGTTGCTGATCACAAGAAATATAACCAAATATAATGTATAAATCTTGGTAGGAACCTGAACCAAAAGAGAAAAATAAATGAAGGAAAAATAAAAAGTTGTAAAATATACTTTTGTAAATTTTGTAAAAGTTGTAAAATATACATGGGGTTAACTAGGGAAATTCAAATATTTGTTACATATGATGGACTTATCGTTTCTTCTATATGATGATAACAAGGTGCATCTTATTCCTTAGGAGATGTATGCTGAAGCATTTAATTAAAAGAGTTATGAAATTTGAAACATAATTTCAAATAATTCAAACAAAAATATAAGCATGGGGGGACTTCAAAAAGTTTGTGGAAAAAAATGGAATGAAAAGACAGTGGGATTTTCCTATTAAATTTTTGAAACCTCTTTGTATTTATATATGTGTGTGGAGAGAGAAGTATAGAGAACGTATGGAAGTGGTAAGAATGTATAAAACAATATGTAAACCTAAGCAAAGTACATGTAGGTATTTATTATACTATGTTTTTCACTGTCTTATAGATTTGAAATTTTTTAAAGTAAAATTATGAGATAAACATATAAAGACAGTCTTCCAGTTTGGGGGCAGGTGAAGCAGAGATAGGTAGGAAAGACTCCTTGGTGTAGGCATGGAAAAAACAGAGAAAGAACTTTCCTAGAGCAGTGCCAGAGTTTTTGATCTTGTAAAAGGCACAAAGTGCCAGTCTCCTACACCCATCTGTGGAGAAATCTGACTTCGGAATCAAAATATGACAATTTCTGAATTGAGCAGGATGATCAATTCCCTACAGCCCCCTCAGCCTGGACTGAGATGGGAGGGGAAGGACACAGCCAAGTGTATACAGCAGTACAGAGCTAAAAGCATGTGGTGGAAGCTGGAAAAAAAGATGTGATGGATTTTTCATATTTCACATTTCTTTCCTCCTCTCAACAGTTGCACCCTCACTGCCCATCCCGGACACCTTCAGGCAGGCAGGAGCACACCCACAAAGGAGTCCAGCATTGCTCCCACAGTTTTACCACTGTAAAGGGAGGAAGTTCCTGAGAGCTTCATTGGTCCTGCATGCTTTTTATGATGTCTGA
>NW_006408888.1:2087163-2088693 GCF_000296735.1 Chrysochloris asiatica | reverse complement strand
CTTTGGGTCTGATTCTATTCCTGGAGGTAGTAGATTTCTCCCCTACCTTACCCAAGAAAAGACAGCAATTATGCTCATATAGCCAAACTACAAGCATACCCCATAATATCCCACCATCTGGACAGAAGCCAATACCAGCTGCTAGGCATTCCACATGAAAAGGGAAGCGTATCTCCAGGTCATATCCACAAGGAGATTCTCAGGAAGCTTACCAATACAGCAATATACATTCATTTAAGCATTCAAAATGCATTTAACTACTGAAAAAATCCAAGAAAAAGTAACAAAAGTTCACAGAGGAGATAGTTGAGGATCTACTGGAAGAAAAGTTCCCTAACATCTTGAAGGATGAGAGGATATACATTCAAGAAGCTGAATGAATCCCTGAAAGGGTAGATCTCCAAAGAAAATCACCAAGACATATCAAAATCAAGCTTTCAAACTCTCAAAATCAAAGACAAAGAGAGAATTCTAAAAGCAGCCAGGGAAAAGAGAAGTATTACTTACAAAGGCAAGCAAATCAGATTAAGCTCTTACTTCTCAGCAGAAACCATGCAGAAAAGAAGGCAATGGGGAGAAACATATAATACCCTTAAAGAAAAGAAAAGAAAAAAACTGCCAACCAAGATTCATCTATCCAGCAAAACTGTAAATAAAATACAATGGTGCAATCAAAACATTCCAGGATAAACAGAAGCTAAGAGACTTTGTCAAAGCCAATCCACCTTTTCAAAACATCCTTAAGGAAGTTCTTGGGAATGAAAGCCAGCAAGAACAGACAACAACCAGAGATTGACAGATGTGGTAACACCACCCAGAACTCAGTCTATAGATAGCAGAGTTCAGAACAGAACAAAATCACAACAACATATTCAATGGACTTGTGAGGCCAATCATACATAAATGGACTTGTGAGGCCAAGATATATAAAGAAAACCCTACTAGAATTGAAGAAAGAAATAGATAAATGACAATTATACTAGGAGATTTTAATATACTGCACTTTCAAAAAGGGATAGAACAACCAGAAATTTGACAACCAGAAATTTGACAAAATTACAGAGGACCTAAACAGCACAATCAACCAACTTGACCTCATAGATGTGTATAGAGCATTCAACTCAACAAGAGCATAATATACATTCTGTTCCAGTGCACATGGAACATTCTCCAGAATTGACCATGTGTTTGGTGCTGAGAGGACAATTATTTGCAATAAATGCACGCAACCAAAAAGAAGAAAGAAACAAAATTAGCACATTAACACAGCATCTCCAGCGATTAGAAACAGACCAACAGAGGGGATGTATAGTCACCAAAAGGAAAGATAAGAGCAGAAATAAATGAGATAGAAAACAGAAAAACTATAGAAAGAAACAACCGGCCAAAAGGTTGATTCTTTGAAAGGATTAATAAAATTGACAAACTATTGGAAAACATAAAAAAAGAGGGATAAAACACAAATAACATGTAGTAGAAACCAAATGGTCAATGTTACAACAGAACCAAAGGAAATAAAAAAGTTAATAA
>NW_006408888.1:2083822-2085314 GCF_000296735.1 Chrysochloris asiatica | reverse complement strand
AGGAACAGAGGTCCAGGTGATGAGGATATCAGGTAGATTACAGGGTACCATAGATTCTCTTAAATGGAGAGGAAAGTTAATAGACTATAAGGTAACCCCAAAGAAAGTTAATACTCACAATTTACCATGAAAATGAACTTCCAAGCAGAACAAGCAAACATGAAAACCAAGAAGAAACATACAAGAAATAGCACAAAATACACAAACTCAGCACAAGAAAGCATGCAGAACGAAGGAACAAAAACCACTACCATAATATTAATATAATGCTAGCAATTAATTCATACCTATTGATCATTACATTGAATGTCAATAGATTGAATGCACCAGTGAAGAGACAGAGTGGCAGATTGGATAAGAAAACAAGACCCTTCAATATGCTGCCTGTAAGAGACACACATTACAAACAAAGACAAA
Source organism: Chrysochloris asiatica (assembly GCF_000296735.1). Taxonomy (NCBI): domain Eukaryota; kingdom Metazoa; phylum Chordata; class Mammalia; order Afrosoricida; family Chrysochloridae; genus Chrysochloris; species Chrysochloris asiatica. The sequence continues at coordinate 2,084,897 of NW_006408888.1, read as the reverse complement.
AACAGACTAAAAGTTAAAGGATTGAAAAAATATACTAAGCTAACTGCAACAATAAACAAGCAGGAGTGGCAATTCTAATCTCTGATAAAGTAAACTTTAAGACAAAAACCAGTATAATGACAGTATCTCATGATCAAAGGGTTAATTGAGCAAGATGACATAACCATAATAAATCTTTACCCTCCCAATGAAAAAGCACCAAGATATATGAAGCAAATCTTAACAGAATTGAAGAAAGAAATAGATAATTCTACAATTATAGTGGGAGATTTTAATATGCCATTTCAAAAAGGGACAGAACAACCAGAAAGAAACTTGACAAAGTTACAGAGGAACTAAACAGAACAATCAATCAACTTGACATCATAGATGTGTACAGAGCATTCAATCCAACAACAGCACAATATTCTTTCTTCTTCAGTGCACATGGAACATTCTCTAGAATTGACCATGTGTTAGGTCACAAAGCAAGCCTCCATAAATTTACAAACATCAAACTACTTCAGAGCATCTTTTCAGACCACAATGCTATAAAATTAGAAATCACCATCAAGAAGACTAAGGAAATAAATTCAAATACGTGGAAACTGAACAACACCCTGCTGAAAAGCGACTGGGTAGTAGAAGAAATTAAATGTGAATTCATAAAGTTTATAGAAACAAATGAAAATGAAAATACCACATACCAAAATCTCTGGGACAAGGCAAAAGCAACGCTGAGAGGACAATTTATTGCGATAAATGCATACATCCAAAAAGAAGAAAGACCTAAAGTTAACACATTAAAACAGCATCTCCAACAATTAGAAACTGACCAACAAAGGGAACCTGCAGTCACCAAAAGTAAAGAAATAATAAAGATAAGAGCAGAAATAAATGAGATGGAAAACAGAAAAACTATAGAAAGAATCAAGAGGACAAGAAGCTGGTTGTTTGAAAGAATTAATAAAATTGACAATCCATTGGCAAACCTAAAAAAAGAAAAGTGGGAGAAGACACAAATAACTCACATTAGAAACCACACGGGTGATCTCACAACGGAACCAAATGAAATCAAAAGGATAATAGCAGAATA
>NW_006408888.1:2072253-2083072 GCF_000296735.1 Chrysochloris asiatica | reverse complement strand
AGCTATACAGAAGGATTGGGAAATTAAAAGTATCCAATTTGGCAAAAGAAGTAAAACTCTCTCTATTGAAGATGATAAGATTCTATAAATGGAAAACCCCAAAGACTCAGTAAAAAAGCTGCTAGACCTTATTGGAGGATTCAGTACAGTGGCAGGTTATAAGATCAACATACAATAATCAGTTGGATTCCTCTATAGTAAAAATGACAGTGCTGTAAAGGGCATTAGGAAAGCAATACCATTTACAATAGCCACCCAAAGGATAAATTATTTAGTAATAAATGTAACCAGAGAAAAAAAGAACCTATACAAAGAAAACTATGAAACACTACTACAAGAAACCAAAATAGACTTATAGAAGTGGAAGAACATACTGTGTTCCTGGATAGAAAGACTCAACATTGTGAAAATGTCAATACTTTCCAAAGTAATTTATGTATATAATGCAATCCCAATCCAGATTTCAACAACATTCTTCAAAGAGATGGAAAAAAACTATCACAAACTTTATGTGGAAAGGAAAGCGACCAAGGATAAGCAAAGCACTGATTAAGAAGAACAACATCAGAAGCCTCTCACTGCCTGATATCAAAATTTACTACACAGCTACATTGGTTAAAACAGCCTGGTACTGGTACAATAAAAGATACCTTGATCAATGGAACAGAATTGAGAATCCAGAAATTAACCCATCCACATACAGCCAAGTGATTTTCAACAAAGTACCTAAGTATATTGCATGGGGAGGAGATATTTTCTTCAACAGATGATGCTGGTTGAACTGGAAAACGATGTGCAAAAGATTGAAACAAAACTTTTACCTCACCCCCTATACAAAAACCAACTCAGCATGGATCAAAGACCTAAATGTGAATTCCCAAAATTATGTAGGCCATAAATTAAAAAAACTTGCCCAGTGAAGGAGGCTTCCTATGGAGCTTTTGCATTGCATAAGACCATAGATGGAATCCTGATACCCATCCAGAATCTTCTGAGGTGTGAGATTTCCACTTGAGGTGACAAGCAGACTAGCCTGGGGTGGCTAGAAGAATAGAAGATACTTATTGAAAGAAAGACCAGCAAAACAAATAAAAAGCAATAATGGCAATCTGATTGATTACTACAAGAACAAGCAATTCATTTCCCCAGGAACCATCAATGCAAGTGGTCAGGTCACTTCATGGCAAAGCACCTTTCAAGACTAAAATTCAAGTGGAATACATGAGCAGTCATGTGGTCTTTCTGCTGACCATGTTGGTCACTGATGAGGGGAAGTGGGAAGAAAACAGCAATGAAGTTGTGAGCTAAGTCTGACCACATTCTATAAACCCCTGTTTACCTGGATTGAGACCTGGTTGGTCAGCTGCATGACAAGACCTGAGGACTCCTGGGCCCAGGGACAGGGACATGGCCACAGAGGAGTAGAACAGAGTCTGAAGTGTCCATCTGATATGAAATGAAGGGAGATGTATAAGAACACCCATACTTGCAGACAGTACCCACTTGACCTGGCTTCAATGGCTGGATGATCAGAACTCGACTAGAGAAAGAAAGAAGAGGTAAAAAGAGTAATCTGCTACAATTTGATGAACTTAACCTATGCTTGTTGATAAAGTAGGTCAAAGGAGGGCTGTTGGTTTTGTATATATACTCTTTATTATGCTCAGGAATTTCCACTCAATTTCTACTTTGTTGATTGTTTGTATCAGGAATGGATGTTTGATTTTGGCAAATCCCTTTTCTGCACCATTCAATATGATCGTGTGGTTCTTTTCCTTTTTTAAATTTATATGGTGGATTACATTTATTGTTTTTCTGATGTTGAACCATCTTTGCATCCCTGCTAGGAATCTCACTTGGTCATGATGGTTTTTGGTTGTTGCTGTTTTTAATGTGTTGCTGAATTCTATTGGCTAGGATTTGGTTGAGAATTTTTGCATAAATATTCATGAGGGGTTTTGGTCTATAATTTTTTTTTACTTAGTGATGTCATTCTCTGGTTTGGTATGAGGTTTATGCTTGTTTAATAAAATGTTTTAGGAAGTTTTCCATCCTTTTCTCTATTCTGGAATAATTTGAGTAGAATTAGTGACAGCTCTTCCATGAATGGTTGGTAAAACTCACCAGTGAAGCCATTTGGACCTAGACTTTTATTGGTTGGGAGTTTTTTGATGACCTGATCAATTGTTTCTGTTGTTATAGTTCTGTTCAAGTTTTCTGCTTCACTCTGTGTAAGTTTAGGTAGGTTGGTAGGTCAGTCGGTCGTGTTTTTCTAAAAAGGTTTCCTTCTCTTCTAACTTTTAAAATGTGTTGGAGTACAACTCTTCATAGTATTGTGTTATTATCCTTTTTTACTTCCATTGGTTCTGTTGTCATATTACCCATGTGGTTTCTTTTATGTGTTATTTGTGTCTTCTCCCTCTTTTCTTTGTTAAGTTTGCCAATAGTTTGTCAATTTTATTAATCCTTTTTGAAGAACCAATCTCTTGTCCTGTTGATTCTTTCTGTAGTTTTTTCTGTTTTCCATCTCACTTATTTATTCTCTTCTGCTGACTGTAGGCTCACTTTGTTGATCTGTTTCTAACTGTTGGAGATATTGTGTCAATGTGTTCATTTTGATTCTTTCTTCTTTTAGATGTGCACATTGATTGCAATAATTTTTCCTCCCTACACCGGTTTTTCTATGTCCCAAAGATTTTGGTATGTTGTGTTTTCATTCTCATTTGTTTCTAAGAACTTTCTGAATTCATGTTTTATTTCTTCTACTAATAGTCACTTTTCAGCAGGGTGTTACCTCGTTTCCATGTATTTAACTTTATTTCCTTGGTCTTTCTATTGTTGATTTCTAATTTTATATCATTGTGGTCTGAGAAGATGCTTTGTAATGTTTTGATGTTTGTAAATTTATGGAGGCTTGTTTTGTGGCTTAATACATGGTCTATTCTGGAGAATGTTCCATGTGCTCTGGAAAATAATGTGTATTGTGCTGTTATTGGGTTGAATGTTCAGTATACATAAATGAGTTCAAGTTGGTTGATAGTGTTGTTTAGTTCCTCTGTGGTTTTTTTTTTTAGTTTATTTCTGGCTGACTAACCTTCAAAAATGGCATACTTGGTGTGGCACTGTGGGTTAATGCACCAGACTGCAAAGCCATTTGAACTGCAAGGTCAGTGGTTCAAGCTCACCAGTTGCTCTTTGGAAAACCTATACAGGGTCTCTATGGGTCTGAAATGACTTGAAGGCACTTAATAACAACAACAACAACAATTATTGTAGATTTCTCTATTTCTTTCTTCAATTCTAGCAAAGTTTGCATTATATATCTTGGGGATCTTTCAATTGGAGCATAGATATTTATTGTGGTCATATCATCTTGTTCAATTAACCCTTTAATCATGAGATAGTGTCCATCTTTATCTCTTATACTGGTTTTGGCCTTAAAGTTTATTTTATTAGAGATTAGTATTGCCACTCCTGCTTGTTTTTTATTGTAATTAGTTTGTATATTTTTTTCATCCTTTAACTTTTAATCTGTTTTTGTCTTTGTGTGTATGCTGTCTCTTCTTGAATAACATAGGGAGAGAAAGCTCTCAGCCCAAGGTAAAAAGGACCCAAGAAAAAAAAAGCAAGACAAAAAACTGTAGCAAACTAGTCCAGTAGCCTTTGCTGAGCAGATCCATGTGCATGCAGCCACTATGATTCAGTACCAACTCAATGGTATTTATATGTATGTTAAGAAAATAATATTAGCAGCTGGACTATATGAAGAAAAATTAGCATCAGTATTTGAGGAAGGCTCATTAACAACATGTGACATGTAGGTGACACAACCTTGCTTGCTGAAAGTGAAGAGGACTTGAAGTACCTGCTGATGAAAATCAAAGAACACTGGCTTCAATTTGGTCACCATTAACTCAGTGTAAAGTAAATAAAAATGTTTACATATGGACCCATAAACAACATCACAATAAATGGAAAAAAGATGGAGTTGTCAAGGATTTCTTTTTGCTTGGATCAAAATCAATGTTCAGAGAAGAAGCAGTCAAGAAAGCAAACGATGAGTTGCGTTGGACAAATTGCTGCAAAACACCTCTTAAAAACAAAAAGCAAACATATCAGTTTGGGGACAATGGTTCCCCTGACCTAAGCCATGATATTTGCAATCACCTAATATGCATGTGAAACCTGCATAATGAAGAAGGAAAATCTTTGAAGAATTGATGTACTTTAGTTAAGGTGTTGGTTATGGATTGCCAGATGAACAAAGAAATCTCTTTTGGAGACAATACAGCTAGAATGCTCATTATGAGTGAAGATGGTAAGAGTCTGCCTCATGTACTTTGAATATGTTATCTGGAGGGACTAGGCCCTAGAAAAAGACCTCATGCTTGGTTAAATAGAAGTTCGGTGAAAAAGAGAAAGATATCCAAAGAGATATATTGACTCAGTCACTACAACAATGGATTTATGCATAGCAACAATTGTTAGGTATGAGTAGAAGTGGACATTATTTCATTTGGCTGTTCACGGGGTCACTATAAGTCAAAATAAACTATAAAGCACCTAACAACAACAACAGAAACAACACTAAAGCAACCATTCTTTTAATAATCCTTCCAAGTTGATGTAACGTTCTTGAACAAGTTAATTAGATCTACTTTACTAGAAAGTGTAAGAAACAATGTTTTTAACCAGAATGTCTTTATATTATCTCATTAAAATTTTTAAAAAGACTATGACAATTCCTTATTTTAAGTAAAAACTTTAATCTACTCCTAGCATAATAACACCTTTCTTTTTTCCTTGCATGTACTTGTTTTCTTTTGTTTGTTTGTTTGTTTTAGTGGGTGAATTCTCCCCTCAAGTTGTTTTGTTATAGGTAGAATACTTAGTATATTAGCCTAAACTTCCCTTATATCCCAAATATGAGCAATGTATTTCACCTGTAAAAAAATATGACACTTAAGAAGCAGAATACCCCAGTAGAAATCTCATAAAAGTAAGAAACGATAGAAGAAAAGTGTTGATACAAGTTTCAGGTACAAGTTAGCACTTATACTGAGAAAAATCAAGATGAAAGGAAACAAAGCAATACTAATTATGAAAGATGTGAACAGAAATGTTCAAAAGCAACTCACTGGGAGTTCCTTAATGTGTCATATGTCTTTTTCTTTATACGTGTGGATTATGTCCTGAATTCTCATGGCTACTTTAAAACTTTGAATATTTAGTTTTTCTTTTATAGGCTTCATTATTGTTTAGATCCATCCATTAACACTAGTCTCTAACACATCAAATTTCTTAATGTTTCACTATAAAGCCTTTGTTTAGATGCCACACTACATTTAAAGTTTCTTATGTTTATATCATTTCATTTCTTCTTTCAAAACAACAACTGACTTTATTTGTAAAGTTAATATATTTCACTCCTTGATTTGTTTTTATTTTAATTTAGCTACTTACATCACAGTGGGCCCTGGTGTGGTGCTGTAGGATAAGCATTAGACTGGTAACCACAAGGTCAGAAGCTCAAACTCCCAGCTCTTCTCAGAAATGCTATATAAGGTTTCTGTAAGTTGAACAAGGAGCTCTGGTAGCATAGTGATTACGAATCTGGGTGCTCATCTCCAGGTCAGCAGTTCAAAACTACCAGCTGCTCCGTGGGAGAAAGATGAGGCTTTCTGCTCCGGTAAAGATTTACGGAGTTGCTATGTGTTGGAACCGACTCCTCGGCACACAACAACAACAACAACAGAGTTGAAAATGCTTTTAGAATTATTTCTATTTAAAATCACACATTGAAACACTATGGGTTAGACTGTTCCTACTTTTTTTTTTTTTTTTTAAACTTTAATTTTGCCGTCTAATATTCCAACAAATCTGTTTTGGAAGAGTGAAACCAGAATGCTCTTTAGAAGTCAAAACCAACAGACTTCGTTTTCCATATTTCTGACATATTATCAGTAGGGACCAGTTTCTGGAGAAAGACATTATGCTTGGTAAAATGGTGGGACAGAATAAAAGAGGGAAATCAGAAAGGTAGCAGCAACAATGGGCTTTAATGTAGCAGCAGTTGTAAGAATGACCCAGGACTGGGCAGTGTTTTGTTTGGCTGTACATAGAGTTATTATGAGTTGGAATTGACTTGATGACACTTAGAACTATGACAATATTTTTTTTCCTCTTATGACCTCTGCTCTCTGTGTCTCTTATATATATTCTTATCTACATTGATATGTTTGCATTGTTTCCTTCAGTTAAGATTTACTGGTGGTCTCATTCAATGACAATGCTACTCATGAAGAAAAATAAAACAACCCTGGTCTAGCAAAAGCCCACTATTTAGTCCTATTGCATGTGAACAATAAGTTGAATACCTTTTCATGGGTATAAAATAATAACATACTACATACTATGATGAACTATGGCATTAAAGTGTGAGAATAATTAGCTGTGTTTGTGGAAAGTCATAGTTTCTTCAAGCAGGTATAATTGAAATATATCTTGAACGACAAATAAACACTTAATGTTTTTACCTTAACTTTCCTTATACCCAAATATGGAAATACCAGTGGTTGCTGCTTTGATTCTGGTGACAAGTCTGACTGAATAATTTCTGTATAGTTTCATGTCTTTTCTAGTAGAATATTAAATACCTACTTTTACTTGAAAGGCTAATAAGTCATTGTCCAGAATGTACTTAATAACTTTACTTTAAATTTCCTTATATCCAGATGTAATACATTTTACCTGAGTAATACAGTGAAAAGTATTATAATAAAATTATTATATTTCAAATGACTATCATAGCTGCTCCGCGGGAGAAAGATCAGGCTTTCTACTCCCGTAAAGATTTACACCCTCGGAAACCCTGTACAGGATCGCTATGGGTCGGAACCGACTCGACGGCACTTAACAACAACAACAACAATCATAGTTATTATTTAGGGGGTTATTGCTAACTCACTAAATAGAGATATTATCCTAATGCATATTTATTTTTGTACATTTTCTTGGATGTATTTTCATTTTAATAACATTTTCACAGTAAAACAATGACACAGTAAAACAATGACACAGATTAACTATTATGAGATACATTGATATTGCTCTCTGTTGCTACAGTTTTCCAGCTGCTGTAGAATATTCCATAGAATGATTATACTCCAATATCTGTATCTATTAATCAGCTGATATAGGTTTAACTTGTTTCTGTATTTGACCTAATATGAACAATTATGTTTTAAATACGTTTCCATGTTTTTTCTTAGAGAACAATAGCAACAATTTTCTTTTGGATTTGTTTTGTCAAAATGATAGCATCTGTAGCTTTATTTTATAAAAATAGATTGTTGTCAAAAGTGAACTTAACAAATGGCAATCCAATATTGATACTGTCTGATCTTTTTATTTTTTAAAATCCTTTGTCTATACAGTTATATCTTCATTGTTTTCATTGAAGTTTGCATGATTAATATACACACTAAGTATTGTCTTACATTAATTGACCATGATAGTTTCCTGTTTTGTAAAATAATAATTCAAGCAGATTACTTATTTTTCTATGATTTTTAATTTTTCTTTCTTTCCTTTTTTTTTTTTTTTTTTCATTTTGTTCATGATATGGCCATCCTTCATTTTAGCACAATGCCAATGTTTACATGCTGATCTGGCCCTTGGTACCTAACCATGTTGATGAATGAGAAGTTGAAGTATTCATGCATCTCTTTTTCCTAGAGATAAGGAAAGAAAAGCATACATCCTCTATTTGTTGTTGTTAGTGCCTTCAAGCCAGTTCTACTCATAGAGCCCCTGTATATTGCTTCTGAGGAATAATAGCTGGTGGATTTGAACTGCCGATCTTGAAGTTTGAAATCTAGTGCCTATCGTACAATACTATATCAGGAGTCCTTCTGGGAGAGAATTAATGCAAAGCAGATTATCTAGATGCAGGGATTTTTCATCAATATTTGAAATAAGAAATAAAATAGATGCAGGTTCTAATTAATACTGTCATTTGCTAGGTATTAGACACTGAGCCATTTGCATTAGTTCACTAGTCCTTTGTTTTCTCATCAAATACATGTCCATTCATCTAATATTTTTATTTTGTTAATCAATTACTTAATGATTGTTCACTTTGTTCCAAGCACTAGAAATAAATGTGAGTAAAATAAATCAAAATTAATTAATTGCTCACTGTAAATCTATAATATGTTGGATTATAACAATATTCACAAAAATGAATGGGGTTTTTTTCTGCTTATTTGTTTATAAACAATTAAATAATGCAAGTGACATACATAGTGCATATAGACTGTATAAATAATAATGCAACACTAGATAAAAGTTTGTTAGTAATACTATTTTGAATAAATTATATGGATATGATTTAACTCATATTTTGTGTATTTATTTCTATAACTATAATACCTTAAATGGTGCATACTATAGTAATTTGTTGTCGTTATGTATCGTTGAGTTAGTTCCAACCGATACCAACCCTGTGTAAGGTTTCCAAGGAGTGGCTGGTGGGTTTGAAGTGCCAATCATGTGGTTCAAATTGACCTTGAAGTCCAGTGTATTATCCTGAAGCAACACACCAGGACTTCACTATAATGACAGTAACTATTTCTATATATGCAGAAGCATTATTTCTGAGAAGTAAGCTTATTCAAATAAAAAATAAATTGTATTATTCAAATAAAAAATTCAGTGGTGGTGTGGTGGCTATGTGCGGTGGAGTCGGTTCTGACTCATAGCGACCCTGAGGCTGTAAATCCTTACGGGAGCAGTAATCTTCACCTTTCTCCTGTGGAACAGCTGGTAGTTTCGAACTGTTGTCCTTGCAGTTCACAGCCTGATTTGTAACCACTCTGCTACCAGAGCTCCTGTGACCATATAGTATGTTGTAGTATATTGACAGGAAAAAAATAGATTTGAATTTATAATTTTCTCATATTTCTAGGCCAGAACAGACACTACTCTTTAGTTCTGGGTGTTTTACCAGTTTGTTTAGTCAATATTCTGTAGAATTCATTGATAATTAATGTTGTAAAAAAATGCAAATATCATAATAAATATTTCAATTTCTGAAATACTGTGACAAATAAAATATATTATTCACTGTTTTTTAATGCTAGTAATTCTTCCATTTTATATTATGTTGATTGACACTATTGTGAAATTTGTATACACTCTTTTAAGCCTCAAAACACTTTCTACTTCCAATCATTTTTCCTTACTGTTATTATGTGCCTTCCAGTTGATCTTACTTATAATGAATGGCTTACTACAATAGATTAGAACTGTCCCACAGAGCTTTGTTTCCGGGATGTAGTACTGTAGGATAAGCACTCAGCCAAAAAGTCAGTTTTAATCAAAAGATCCGTGGTTCAAACACACCATCTGCCTCTCAGAAACCCTATACAGGGTAGCTATGACTTGGAAAGAACTCAACAGCACTTAACAACAATAACAAGAGCAATCTTTATGGGAGCAGATCTCCAGGTCATGGAGTCACTAATAGGTTTGAACTATTTACGTTTTTTTTAGCAGCTGAGGTCATGAGGACTCTATTATCTTTTTGTTGTTATTATTGTTAAGTGCCAGAGGATCCATTCTGACTCATAGCAATCCTGTTTATGGTTTTGAAGGAAAGACAGGTGAATTTGAACTGCTGACCTTGTGGCTCATACCAATTTTATGTTTCAAACCAATTTGTGATTCAAACTGACCTTGTAGTCCAGGGCTTATCCTACAGTGTCACACCAGGACTTTAAATTAAAAAAAAAAAAAAAAAGCTTAAATGAAGGCTTTGCCCAAATTATGCAAAATAGTTGTTAATGGATTTGGTCTGTGCAAGTCATTTGCTCTCTTAACTAAGAGTATTAACTAATCCTTCTAGTTTTTCACTGATCCACATGATACTGTGCAGTCACTGTGCATTTCCACTATTTAGATTCTGCAGATAAGATGGCAAATAAGGTAGAAATTATACTTTCCACATGGAACAGATGCATTCATTAGAAACAGAAGAGTGTGAAGCCAACTGCCTATATTGGAGGGTAGAGGAGGGGCTCAGAGACTCCCCTGGATATTAACTCAGATCCAGTCAGCCAAATATTTCATTTTTATTTCAACTTTACTATTTCTTTCTTTTTAAAAAACCTGTTGGTTATCTGCTCACAGAGGAGAAAGCAGTTTCCATTCAAGAGTTCAGGGATTTAGCTCCTATTTTTATTCATCCTGAAAGTCATTAAAATAATTTCTCAGTCGACATTTTTCTCTAAGCCATATATATTAATTCCTCTGTCAGCTATACTACTATAATGGGCTAGATAAATTGTAATTTTAAAAAAATGTACAACTATATCATCTCATATGCTTCACTGATTTGTACTTGTAACTCTCATATGTCTTTCTAAAAATGTTCTGATTCCCTCTCTCAGACACCAAATTTTGATATATATGTGAAAGAGCTACAAATACTTCATATATGTAGTAGCTTCATCTTCTCCTCCACACACATACACACTGCTTTAAATGACTTAGTTACATATGTTTGATTTAAGATGTTTAGTTTTCTACCAGTTTTTCTATATGTAATTATTTGATCAATTGTACTGAACTTGGAATTTACTAGGTTTGTAAAGTTATTTTTATGATCCATTTAGTCATACATGAGTTTTTTTCCTTAATGAAAATTATACTTTTCAGTGAACTTATTTCTGGTATAATTTAAGTACAATGTTGTTGTTTGTTAAGTTCCGTCAAGTCAGTTCATAGCAGCCCTGTATAGGGTTTCCATAGAGCAGTT
>NW_006408888.1:2069305-2072153 GCF_000296735.1 Chrysochloris asiatica | reverse complement strand
ACTCATAGCGACCCTGAGGCTGTAAATCCTTACGGGAGCAGTAATCTTCACCTTTCTCCTGTGGAACAGCTGGTAGTTTCGAACTGTTGTCCTTGCAGTTCACAGCCTGATTTGTAACCACTCTGCTACCAGAGCTCCTGTGACCATATAGTATGTTGTAGTATATTGACAGGAAAAAAATAGATTTGAATTTATAATTTTCTCATATTTCTAGGCCAGAACAGACACTACTCTTTAGTTCTGGGTGTTTTACCAGTTTGTTTAGTCAATATTCTGTAGAATTCATTGATAATTAATGTTGTAAAAAAATGCAAATATCATAATAAATATTTCAATTTCTGAAATACTGTGACAAATAAAATATATTATTCACTGTTTTTTAATGCTAGTAATTCTTCCATTTTATATTATGTTGATTGACACTATTGTGAAATTTGTATACACTCTTTTAAGCCTCAAAACACTTTCTACTTCCAATCATTTTTCCTTACTGTTATTATGTGCCTTCCAGTTGATCTTACTTATAATGAATGGCTTACTACAATAGATTAGAACTGTCCCACAGAGCTTTGTTTCCGGGATGTAGTACTGTAGGATAAGCACTCAGCCAAAAAGTCAGTTTTAATCAAAAGATCCGTGGTTCAAACACACCATCTGCCTCTCAGAAACCCTATACAGGGTAGCTATGACTTGGAAAGAACTCAACAGCACTTAACAACAATAACAAGAGCAATCTTTATGGGAGCAGATCTCCAGGTCATGGAGTCACTAATAGGTTTGAACTATTTACGTTTTTTTTAGCAGCTGAGGTCATGAGGACTCTATTATCTTTTTGTTGTTATTATTGTTAAGTGCCAGAGGATCCATTCTGACTCATAGCAATCCTGTTTATGGTTTTGAAGGAAAGACAGGTGAATTTGAACTGCTGACCTTGTGGCTCATACCAATTTTATGTTTCAAACCAATTTGTGATTCAAACTGACCTTGTAGTCCAGGGCTTATCCTACAGTGTCACACCAGGACTTTAAATTAAAAAAAAAAAAAAAAAGCTTAAATGAAGGCTTTGCCCAAATTATGCAAAATAGTTGTTAATGGATTTGGTCTGTGCAAGTCATTTGCTCTCTTAACTAAGAGTATTAACTAATCCTTCTAGTTTTTCACTGATCCACATGATACTGTGCAGTCACTGTGCATTTCCACTATTTAGATTCTGCAGATAAGATGGCAAATAAGGTAGAAATTATACTTTCCACATGGAACAGATGCATTCATTAGAAACAGAAGAGTGTGAAGCCAACTGCCTATATTGGAGGGTAGAGGAGGGGCTCAGAGACTCCCCTGGATATTAACTCAGATCCAGTCAGCCAAATATTTCATTTTTATTTCAACTTTACTATTTCTTTCTTTTTAAAAAACCTGTTGGTTATCTGCTCACAGAGGAGAAAGCAGTTTCCATTCAAGAGTTCAGGGATTTAGCTCCTATTTTTATTCATCCTGAAAGTCATTAAAATAATTTCTCAGTCGACATTTTTCTCTAAGCCATATATATTAATTCCTCTGTCAGCTATACTACTATAATGGGCTAGATAAATTGTAATTTTAAAAAAATGTACAACTATATCATCTCATATGCTTCACTGATTTGTACTTGTAACTCTCATATGTCTTTCTAAAAATGTTCTGATTCCCTCTCTCAGACACCAAATTTTGATATATATGTGAAAGAGCTACAAATACTTCATATATGTAGTAGCTTCATCTTCTCCTCCACACACATACACACTGCTTTAAATGACTTAGTTACATATGTTTGATTTAAGATGTTTAGTTTTCTACCAGTTTTTCTATATGTAATTATTTGATCAATTGTACTGAACTTGGAATTTACTAGGTTTGTAAAGTTATTTTTATGATCCATTTAGTCATACATGAGTTTTTTTCCTTAATGAAAATTATACTTTTCAGTGAACTTATTTCTGGTATAATTTAAGTACAATGTTGTTGTTTGTTAAGTTCCGTCAAGTCAGTTCATAGCAGCCCTGTATAGGGTTTCCATAGAGCAGTTGTTGAGCTTGAACTGCCAACCTTGTGGCTGAAACTGACTTGCAGTCCAGTGTATTAACCCACAGCACCACACCAGGACTCTTTTTGAGTACTATAACAAAAGATCTTTAGATTGTATAATACAGTTTTTTTTTTTTTTTTAAAATGCATGAAACACTGACAGCTGTGCTAATCCAGGACACTGTCACCACACAGCATGACATAATTTCCAGTTCAGCAATCAGAAGCCTGTTAAGATGATCATAAATTGAAACTGAGATAATTTATTTTATCTGACATTGATAGATTGAAATTAAAATATAAATGAATTAAATATGTTATAGATAATTAGTTTTCAAAACTTCACTTAACTTAGATGTCAGACATCGAGAGTAAACCTCACATCAAATATTAGTTTCTGACTTTCTCTGACAAACAGATGGTCTCCACTCAGGGAAATAGGAAAGAAGAAAAGGAAGAACAAAAAACACCTAATTTCATTTTTAAAATATAATTTAGTTCTAAATTTATATAAATCACTTGGGTCAGTGTCAATTAAGCATGTCTATCTCCAAAACCATGACAACCCACACAGTGTCACTGGGGTCTTCATAAGCCTGAATTGCCATTTGAAGAGTAGGATTTCAAACATATTGTAGGTGAAACAACCATTAGAAATAAGACTTTGGCAAGGGATCAAGATAGTATAATTACCTAAGAAGCTTCCAAACTATTCATAGATGGAATCAGCAAATTTTAAAAGCTCAGTTAATACTGCAATAATTTATAATTATGTAGAATATAT
>NW_006408888.1:2066979-2069205 GCF_000296735.1 Chrysochloris asiatica | reverse complement strand
TTAGAAAATGCTACGTTCAAGTAAGCATCAAATAGGAATGTGCCCAGTAGTATCTTGGGAATAATTTTGTATAATTATATACAAATTAAAAATTATAAAATTCTGGTCCTCAAACTAAGGTTTAGAACTTTAAAAAACGAGATTATTAATCATCACAGGGAAATTCAAATTAGTTTACTGTTTTTCTAGGCTTTGGGATGCATTTAAAAACAAAATTAAAAAGCGTGCAGATGATTCAAAGCATTTATAAACTTGAGAATGAGTTTTATGATAAAGTATACTTAAATATTTCCTTTTTTGCTATTTGTTCTGTCAATTTAGATCTAAAATGTATATCTAAAACTCACTACCATTAGGACTATTTTGACTCATAGTCATCCTACACAGGATTTCCTAAATCTTTACATCAGCAGACAGCCCATCTTTCTTCTGACTCAAAGGCATTTAGCAGAGCGATTAGTGGATTCCTTAGAAAGATTCAGAAATTGAAGTCATAAGATACCTCTGTAAGCCAAGATTTTGTTGGGTTCAAACCAGGAAGTTTGAATGAAATCTGCAAAATGTAAGTACAAGCTTCTTTGAAAGGGATCACATTAGAAAATCTTGGGTAGAATGGAAGAAAAAAAAGGAAACAAAACTCAAAATAAAAAATGACCGTACTTATTGGTCTGATAAAGACTAGTGGAACTCTAAGTCTATGGTCTCTAGTCCCCCTTCAGATCTGGAACTGCTAACCACAAAGCCAGCAGTTCAAATCCACCAGCTGATCTTCTGAAACCCTAGGGTTGCTATGAATCAGAACTCTCTGCATCATTCAATATTTTGCCTACAGAATCCTTCAATATTACAAGTTGAGGCTTGAATGTTTTCTTCAGTTCCCTCAGCACATTTCTTTATAATAATTGACACTGTTTTTGGAACTGCCCGTTGAACTTTTCTATTCAGCTTTTTTTACCTCCTCATTTCTTTCATTTGCTTTGGTGGCTGTGGTGGCTGTGTGCCGTGGAGTTGGTTCCGACTCATAGCGACCCTGTACAGGGTTTCCGAGGCTGTAACTCTGTACAGGAGCAGAATGCTTCATCTTTCTCCCGCGGAACAGCTTGTAGTTTCTAACTGCTGACCTTGATGTTCGCAGCCCGATTCATACCCACTACACTACCAGAGCTCCTTTTCATTTGCTTTAGCATCTTTATTTTGGAGTGCAAGATTCAGTCTCTTCTGACATCCATTTTGGTCTTTTCCTTCTTCCTTGTCTTCTTATTGATGTTTTGCTTTCTTCTAGTACGCAATAAGCACTGGACTGCAAAGTCAGTTTGATCCACAATGTTGGCCCTATACATGGTCATTATGAGTTGAAAATGACATAATGGTACCTAACAACAACATATAGATATTGTTATGTAAACCTTGTATAGGTTTCCAAGGATCGGCTGGTGGGTTTGAACTGCAGACCTTGTGGTTGGCAGTCCAGTGGTTATACTATAACACCACTTCAGGAATTTATATATCAGTGTGTGTAGTGTATGTATGTATCTGACAATCATTTCTCAAGTTTGTAACCATAAAAATTGGCATATATACTCATATTTATATATATACATGTTTGATTTTTAATCTTGAGTTTAATGTATTTAAAATATCAGCAAATTACTAACAGCTTGACTCTATAGATATCTAAAAGACTGTATAGAACTGCAAATTTGGCACTGCTGAATGGGGTTCACTGCCCTTCTGCAATAAACTCAAAGACTTGGGCAACAAAATTTTGGTGAATATTATTCTGGAGGTGTATTATAAGGAACTGACGTTTGAACTTATGAAGAGGTGCTCTACAGATACTAATTCAACTAAAAATGGATCCATCCAAATAACCAGGTCAATAAAGGATCGCTAGAATAGTGGGCAAAAAATTTTAGAACATAGTACTACAGAGAGAGAAGTATGTCATTTACACATTGACCTTAATTATGTTAAATCTGCACCTCCAATTCATCTTTCTAGTGTTGTAGTTGGAGCTGCTCTTTATCTTCTATGTTATTGTTATTATTAGGTGTAACTAATCAGTTCTAACTCACAGTTACATTATACACATGAGTACAAAACACTGTCATGTCCTGCCCTGTCATCACATTGTTGCTATGTGTTCATTGCTGGTGTCAATGTGTCAGCTAATCCCTTTGGGGTGACTTTCTCTTTTTCATTGTCTCTACACTGGTGTGCCACTGT
>NW_006408888.1:2064600-2065379 GCF_000296735.1 Chrysochloris asiatica | reverse complement strand
ACCTCCATAAGTGCTGGTTTTGAATACAACAAAATGAAGTCTTTGACAACTTCTATCTTTCTCCATTTATCATGATATTATTTATTAGTTCATTTGTGAGGATTTTCATTTTCTTTGCATGGAAGTGCAATCCATACTGAAAACTGTAGTCTTTAATTTCCAAAGTAAGTATTTTACATTATCTTTACTTCAAACAAGCAAGGTTGTTTCATCTTCGTATTTCATGTTGTTAATGAGCCTTCTCCCAATCCTGATACCATGTTCTTCTTTATATAATCCAGTTTCTCATATCATTGCTCAGCATACAGATGAAATAAGTATGGTGAAAAGATACAAGCCTGGCACACAACATTCTGATTACAAACTATTCATCATCTCCTTGTTCTTTTCCAACGACTGCTTCTTGGGATATGCACACGTTCTTCATGAGTACAATAAAGTGTTCTGGAATATTTAGTATTCAAGTATTAACAATGTTAGCCAGTATTTGTTATTATCTAGACAGTAAAAAGCCTTTTCATAGTCAATAAATCACAAGTAAACATCTTTCTGGCATTGTCTGGTTTCAGCCAGGATGTACTGACACCAGCAATGATAGCCCTCATTCCAAATCCTCTCCTAAATCTGGTTTGAATTTCTGCGAGTTCCATGTCAATGTACTGCTACAATCACTTCTGAATTATATTCAGGAAAATTTTACTTGCAAGTGATATTAAGGGTTGTTGTTGTTATGTGCCACCTAGTCGGTTCCTACTCATAGTGACCCTGTACAGGGTTTC
>NW_006408888.1:2061640-2063321 GCF_000296735.1 Chrysochloris asiatica | reverse complement strand
GATACAACTTGATGAATTTGACTTACACCTATGGATGCAGTAGCTCAAAAGAGAGAACAAATCTTTACAGCGAGGATCATTCCCATCCCCTGGGTAGACAGGGATGAGCAACTTGGACATTTGCTACCAAAAATGGGGGTGGGGGAGCTACAAAGGCAAGAAGTGACTGATTTACATGCTTTCATGAGGGAGCCTAGATCCAGAGGGCACAGAGGAAAGTAGAATCTCCATTGAGTAGTATCCAATCTGTCTGGGCGGGGCTCATCAATTGAGATGAAGACAGCACTCATGTTGTTCAGTAGTGAATAGTTGTTATCAGGACTGCTTGTGAAAATTTCACATCTTATACATTTAGCGTTGTGATAATCAAATTTAGTCATGATAACAATTACTTAATATTGAATCATAAAATCCTATCCCTATCCTCTCCCATCGCTTTCACCAGACCCATTTGGAAAAGAGGAAAATGATTCAGTGGGGATTCTACCTTACTCTCCTCATTCTGATATTAAACACACTCATGAAAGCATGTTAGTCAGTCACTTCATGCTTTTATAGTCCCCCTACCCCTTTTATGATGTCTTACTTCATTTTGAGTTGTGTCCCATCAGAAAATTAAGGTTCAAAAAACTTTCCTTCATTCTTACCATTACAATCAAATTATTTTGAGGAGACAACTCTTCCACAGTTTTATTTCAAGTGCCTTCTAAACTGAGGGGCTCATCTTCTGGCACTATATCATAATATCATAAAATGTTCTGTTATCCATAAAGTTTGCAATTGCTCTCCTTTCTCCTAGCCTGTTTTAGTCTGGAAGCTCAGCTGAAACATATCCTCTATGGATGACTCTGCTGGTTTTAAGATAAATAGCTGGCATAGACTCCAGCTTCACAGCAAGAAGCAATCCACTACAGTACAACAAACTGACAGACAAGTGGTGGTTGTCTTCTATAAGATAATGTAACCATCACATCCAAAGTTAAGTCATGGTAGAAAAACCTATAAGGAATGGAGTCTTTGATCATAACCAACTTTTCCTATATGTTGCTGAAAATTTTAGTTGAGATCTGGTGCCCCAAAATTTGGTTAGGTGATCTGTCATGGGCAAAGCTATGTGTTTGCAACCCAAAAATTCCAAATTTATCCCCAGATTTTCTCATTGCATTTGTCAAGTCTGTGGCACATAGCATCAAAGCTCTATCAGTTATTGTACACCAGTCTCTAATTTGAGTTCTCATTTGCAAGCAGAAGTCAGGCATATGAAAAATAAGAAGGCATTCTTACTTTATTTTGGTTTCCATAATCTACAGTACTCATTATGAGCTCTTATCATTTTCACCTTTAGTACATTTTATGAGCTTCCAACCATGTCAGAAACATTCCTAGTATTTTTCAAATGTCATTAATGGATTGAAATACATCTTTTTCTTTATTAATTTATAGAAATCAAAGATAGATGTTGATCAGCATCTTATATCTTGAAGAAAATATTGTAATAGTCTACTTAAAATAGGCTTAAGTAAAACAGACTGTGATAGTTAGTATGTTTACTACTAGAAAATTATTATGCATTGTGATTGTTAAGTCCATTGAGTCAGTTCTAACTCAGAACCATCCTGTATAGGGTTTTCATGGGTGGCTGGTGGGTTTGAATTGCCGACCTTGTTGTTAGCAGTCCAGT
>NW_006408888.1:2055456-2060140 GCF_000296735.1 Chrysochloris asiatica | reverse complement strand
TAAGCAGTGGCATTCTATGAGGCACCTCCAAAGGCCATAGACATAGTTGGGATCTACATAAAATCATTATATAAATGCCATTATATTGGGCAATCTGTATCTGGCAGAAGTAAATGAGTATACTAATAATTTATAGATATTACAAGAGATGAAAAAACAATTCACCATAAAATAATAGAGGATGTCACTATATACTTTCCTACAGTTCACCAGAAAATGCCAGAGAAAAGGAAATAACTTTAACATTGTTAATCCTGAGACATAATGTAAAAGAGCAAGTGAAAATTACTTTGAGAGAAAGTTAAAATAAGTCATTCAATTCCAGAGAAAAACACCTTTAGCACATTGAAATGACATTCTGTTCCATTGCTCAAGTAATTTTTAGCTTCAAAATACACACTAAGTGATGTCCCTCTCCAAGACATTTGGAAATCGTATTCCTTAGACTACAGGCACAAGAAATTTGACTGTCAGCAAAAAACTCTAATTCATGAAGAATATGGCCATTTGACAGTGTATTAAGGCTAAAGAAATAGAAAGCTTCAGCCATTCACAAGATTAATGTAATCCAGGATATATCCCTGATAAACGAGCACTTCCCTAGATAAGTCATATCAAGTGGGTACACAAAAATTTAGATCAGATGGGCAGGAGGTTTTATACTATAGTGAAGTTATAAGCAGCAATGTTTTAATATTGTAATCTACATGTGAAGAATCAAGTAGACAAGAAACATACAATTGAGTTTATGCAAAGCGTTTCTGTATTTGTTATGTACTACACACAAAAATCCTCAATATACAAATACTTACACATCCACATATGTTAATGTGTTACAACTGGACAGAGAAAAAATGGAAATAATTAAAATTTCTTAGTTTGTCTATGAAGGACTTCATTCATAATATGTTTGAGTTTTCTCTGTGACAAAACTAGAGCTTTTTGAACTGGGAAAATCTCAGTAGCTTAATCATGATTGTTGAAATTCTGTGTATGTAAGAAATAGAGAAAGTGAGTTTTAAAGTTCATTAGGAGAAAGTTGTGTCTGTAAGGCAAAGTAGTTTGGACTTCATTATCAAAGTAATAAACCCATTGCTGTTGAGTCAATTATAACTCATAGTGACTCTAGGACAGAGCAGAATTTCTCCATAGAGATTCTGAGACTATAACGTTTTACTGAAGCAGCCTGTACATGCATCTTTACTCTGCAGAGTGGTTGGTGATTTCAAACTTCCGACTTTCAGTTAGAAGTCCAGCACTTAAACCACTGTGCCACCAGGACTCCTTTATCAGTGATGTGGATCCTTTAAATAGTTGTCAGTAGCACAGCATTCTAACCTGATGTAATTCCTACCCATTCTAGTTGCCTGTCTAACACTGATGGAGAACTGCCTTTGTTCGCCTCATAATTCAAGTTTTAATCACACGGTCATGTTAAATGAATGATAAAAAAAAAGGTGGAAGGATCATAGAATAGTCAATCATGGCACCCAGCCAATGATGTAGACAATCAGTTATTTTTCATGAGATTTTTCTCATAGATGGATTATGATGCATATAATGCTGTCATTCATTTGGTTACAAGCTTAAAGACTGATGCAGTGTGAAGGTTATGTGGTTATCTGTAATTAGTCAAAATAAGAATCAGCTAAAGAGGGAGAAAATGTTTGCATTCAGAAAGAAATACAGAGAGCCAAAGATAAGATAGCTGCGGAATTAATTAAGTGTACTGAAAACAATGATCCACTGGATCTTGCCAGGCATGAAGCAGATAATCTCCAGTGCCATATACAGATGAGCTAGCAAACCTCCATTTTGCATAAACTATTTAAAATTTGTTCACTCTTGCTTACAATTCCTATTAAATCTAAAGCTATCTGTGATAAAGTTGAATTTTGTACCAGTGTGGAAATTGGATCTAAGAAAAGTCATTTTAGGATGGTGTATAGTATTGAAAAGAAAGCTCATTACTAACTGATAATGAAAAAAATATATACTTTGTTTTTAATAATCTTCAAATTTTCTTATTAAACCTTTGTTTTTGTTATTTGCTCTTGTTTTTACTTTGGTAAGATTAGTAGAAATTCTGAAAATAAGACTTAGATTTATGATGGAGAAACCATCCTAGAACAACTTAAAGTTACAAAATTCATGAGTCATTCAACTCTTATGGCATCAAGTGTCAGATTCTAAAATTCTGGAGGGAGGGAATTTGGAAATGTGAACTGACAACAGACACTTTTATAATAATTACATTTCCTGATTTAGACACACAAAAAAAGGGTAGATGAACTCCATACCTAACCGACTATTTTCTAGTCTGTTCTCCATTCCATTTCATAACACTCTGTAAGAGAATATGTTGTTGTAAAATGCCTTCAAGTCATTTCCATCTAATAATGACACTACATAGGGTTTCCAATGAGTGGATTCAGGGCCACATCATGACTCCACTGTAAGAGTGTTTTTTTTTTTATTGTTGTTACATGCCATCCAGTTGGTTCTGACCCATCGCAACCCTGTATAGGGTTTCCGAGGAGTGGCTGGTGAGCTTGAACTGCCGACCTTGAAGTTCAAACTGACTTTTCAGTCCAGTGCTTTAATCCACAGTACCACACAAGGACTCCTAAGAGGGTGTAGAACTGCCTTAAACAGTTTTCAAGGCTGTAATCTTTATGAAATTAGACTGCCACATATTTCTTCTATGAAACATCTGGTAGGAGCACATTAACTACTATGCCACCAAGTGTGCCTAAAAGGGTGAGTATCTGGACTTTAATCTGACAAATTAATACATCTGGGAAATGGGAAAAAAAGAAAAAGAAAATCAGCAGAAAATTTCCAAAAAACAGAGTTCTATTTTTGACAGCTACAGCTTGGCCTTATAGATGGCAGTTAATGCTCAATTTTTACCAGGAGGATAGCAAATAACAGCAAATCACACTTACAGTTTTCATTCTTGGTAAGCTACAACACAAGAGATTTAGTAAAACTGAAAACCAATCTTATTTGAGCTCAGATTCTAATTGAATCACTCTCCTTGCTTG
This sequence comes from Chrysochloris asiatica, assembly GCF_000296735.1. Lineage (NCBI taxonomy): Eukaryota > Metazoa > Chordata > Mammalia > Afrosoricida > Chrysochloridae > Chrysochloris > Chrysochloris asiatica. Next base: position 2,057,093 of record NW_006408888.1, on the reverse strand, counting down.
GCAGAAGAAAGGATTAATCTCGCTGAAGAAAAATATTATGACAGTTTCTACTGTGTGTTAGGTATTTAGAATTCTAACTTCAAGGACATAGTGCAACTGACCCATAGGGTTTCCAAGCTGTGATATTTACATGAACAATCTGCCAAGTTTTTCCACAGAATAGCTAGTGTGTTTGAATCACAAATAAAATGGTTAGCTGCCAAGTACCTAAACCATCATGCCGCCATGTTTTTTTTTTTTTTTTTTTCAATAAATGAAGATAGTGTGATACTATAGGATAAGCACTGAACTGCTAACAACAAGATTGGTGATTCAAACCCACCAACAACTTCTCAGAAAAATTATACAGGATTGCTATGAATTGGAACTGATGCAACTGCATACAACACATGACTAGTTAGAGGAGGGCAAAAGATAATTCTGGATAGCTGCAAATGCTGTTTCTTTATCTGTGCATTGTTTTTATGACTACATTTGCTTAGTGAAAACCCTTGCATATTTGTGGGCCTTGCACTCTTTCTGTACATGTTACACTTCAAGAAAAAACATACATTACAAAATTAAGTAATTTTATTTTGGGCTAGGATGGATTCATTTATCAGATTTAAGAGATATCCTTGCCAGATAGGAACTAAAATATCTCAAAGAAAATATAAAATTGGAAGAAGAGAGCTTGACTCTTTGGGTCGTTTTCCCTTCAAGGCATTTGACAATTTGAAAATTTCCCAAGGCTAATATGCAAATAATCCAAGTATAATGTATAGAACACAGCCTATGAACATATGAGCAACAGTTTTAAAAAAATCTAATATCTTTAAAGTAAAAAGTAATTTTGAAGCTATAGTTGCTAAAAGTTTTCAAACTGACTGAAAACAATATCCTAGATTCACAAGTGATATGAATACCACAAAAGAGTGAAATAAATAGGGGAAAAAAAAAAAACAGACTAAAGTAAACTTAAGATAAATACACTAAAAATGTTGATAGCCAAAGCCAAATAGAACTCATATAGCATAATGCTTTTAAGGCTCATCCACATTGTAGCATATGTCAGAACTTAATTTTTTTTTTTTTTTTTGCAATAAAATATTCCTTTGGATTTCTGTTGTGGTGCTATGTATCAGCACTGCACTGTGCACCACAGGTCAGCAGTTCAAACCCACTAGCTGCTCTTTCGAAACTCTATACAGAGTTGCTATGAGTCGGAACCTACTAATGGCACTTAACATCAATAGCATTATCATCAACATGCCTTTATATGTTTGTACCACATGACTTTGTCCAACCATTGGTTGATGAGCATTTAGGCTTCTTATATCTTTGGGCTACTGTAAATTGTGCCAAAATGAACTGGTGTACATATTCCAAAATGGCAAATATCATATCATCCCATTCACATGAAATATCTAAAAAATACAAATGACATGCAAAGCATAAATGAAAATACCAAGCTTATCAGGTTATTAGTTGTAGAAAGAAGAGGGATGGAGTGATTGCTTGGAGGACATTGAGTTGTTAAAACTGATGGCAAAATTTGAAAACGGATATTGTGATGTTTGTACAAAATGATCAATTTAATTAATATCACTGGGCTGAGCATACAAAAGAGGTTGAAATGACAAAAACTTTACATATAT
>NW_006408888.1:2052554-2054241 GCF_000296735.1 Chrysochloris asiatica | reverse complement strand
CTAAAACTTTTAGCTAGTGTGGTTATCTCTAATGTTAAAACTTATTGTTAATGCAAAAAAACTATTTTTATAACTACATGAGATTGAATATGGTGTGAAAGTTAATGTTAATGTGAAAGGCAACTATTATAACGTGAGGTTTGTTTAAAATATATTTTATATTTTGTTACTACTAAAAAGTATCTAATGATTATGCTAAATTTTCTAAAACTTCTTATAAGGAAATCAGAAATAAACTATTTTTCCAAGGAAAAGCTAGAAACCGTGGGGCCTTTGCATGAATTACTCCTTGTGGCTTTGCCAACCAAGGGGACATTCATTGTTGCTTTGCTAAACAATGAACTTTTCATGCATAAGGCTTCTCGCTGTTCCCTCCCTTGGCAGGATGGCATCCGCCAATTTACAAGATAAATTTACAAACATGATGGAAAAATAACTACCAATATTTATTTTAATATCACCTAAAATATCACCAGCTTCAAAAACTACATTGAAGTAAGTATAATTCCAGACAGAATTGGAAAGAAACCTTAAGTAAAGCTTTTACAAAGAAGGAACATTATGTAAGAAGAAAACAGATACATAAAAGAATGAAAACTGGCAAAATAATGAATATGTATGTTTTATTAAGTGCTATAGAGTCGATTCTGACCCATAGTAACCCTGTGTAGGGTTTCTAAGGAGAAGCTGGTGAGCTTGAACCACTGACCTTGCAGTTCAAATGAGTTTATAGTGTGATGCATTAGCTCACAGTGCCACACCAGGACTCCTGAATATATATAGTTGGATATAAATTGTACTGAGCAATTATAATAATGACAGTTTTGAGGTATAAATATCATTTGTATTAAATAACAATAAGAATCTATATCAAAACAACAGGGTGAAGAAATTAAAGGTGTGAAAATATTTGGAGAGTGATAAAAGTCCTGATTTCTTTTCAAGCTAATGAGTCAAGGATGAATGATGGGCTCACTAAAACAATTCTTAGAAGAATACTAGAACATAGATGAAACAACTTAATAGAAAATATTTCACACACAAAAAAACAAGAAAGATGAGTAAAAATACAAACTAGAACAGGCAAATAAATATAAAGCAAGTAGAAAGATTATCAGTTTATATCATCTCATTAAATGTGTCAGTAACTACATTAAATATGAATAAGTTAAATAAAATAATTAATACTATTAATTTTCCAACTGGCTTTTAAAAGAAAACTAACAAAATATTTTCTCTCTCTTTTTTAAGGTTTTTATTGTTGATTGAGTGAAAGTTTACAAGGCAGGTCATCAGGTTTACATTTAAAAAAACATACACATTGTTGCATTAAAATGTGTATGATTTGCTATATGTGTATGATAATCCCCTCTGTGTACCATCCGATAACAGTATTTCTCTCTATTCACTTTAGCTCTTTTTTAAAAACACTCAGACACATGTAATACTTTATATCACCAAAGGGCATTTTCTGCAAGTCTGCCTCCTGGCCGCCAGCTCTTAGTCCCTCTCTTCCCATGGATCTAGAGTCCTCAGCTTCTCCCTTTCTTCATGTCTCCATCCCTGTCTCTGGTATTGCTGCATCTCTGGATAAGATCTCTCATTCCACTTGTGCTCTTCTCCCTTAATGGTCCTAGGGTCCTTAGTTTCTGGACTGTAAGATTATCTACTCCCCTGTGTTTGTTAC
>NW_006408888.1:2048385-2050729 GCF_000296735.1 Chrysochloris asiatica | reverse complement strand
CTTCCTTATTATTCTTCAGGGTAGCATACTATTCCATTGTGTGTATGTACCACAGTTTGTTTATTCATTCTTCCATTGATGGGCACATAGGCTGTCTCCATCTTTTTGCTGTTGTAAATAGTGCTGTTATGAACATTTGTGTGCATACATGTACTCGTACTATGGCTCATATTTCTTGTGGATATATACCAAGTAAAGGAATTGCTGGATCATATGGTATTTCTATTTCCAATATCTGAGGAAGCACCATACTGTTTTTCAGAGTAGTTGGACCATTTTGCATCCCCACCAGCAAAGTAGGAGGGTCCCAGTCTCTCCACATCATCACCAGCATTTATTATCCTCTGCATTTCTGAACTTTGCTGTTATTGCTGGTGTGAGATAATATCTCATTGTTGTTTTGATTTGCATCTACCAGTCACTGGAGAAGGATATCATGTTTGGTAAGCTGGAGGGTCAGAGAAAAAGAGGAAGACCCCCAATGAGATGGATTGGCCAACTGGCAGCATTTAGAGACCTTAAATTTGTTCTCATATTTTCACTGATGACCTTTATAATTCTGGGATTCACATTTAAGTCTTTAATCCATGCTGTGTTGGTCATTGTATATAGCATGAGGTAAAGGTCTTGTTTCAATCTTTTGCATATCGATATCTAGTTCTGCCAGCATCATCTGTTGAAGAGACTATGTCTTCCACACTCAGTGTACATTTACCCTTGTCAAAGCTCAGTTGACTCTATGTGGATGTGTTAATTTCTGGATTCTCAATTCTGTTTCATTGATCTATATATCTTTCATTGTACCAGTACCAGGCTATTTTCAACACTGTAGCCATGTAGTAAGTTTTGAAATCAGGGAGTGAGAGGCTTCCAAATTTGTTATTCTTAAGCAGTGATTTGCTTATGCTAGGCATGTTTCTTTTCCATAAAAGTTTGTAATTATGTTTTCCATTTCTAAAGAATGTCTTTGGAATCTGGATTGGGAGTACCTTATCTGTGTAGATTGCTTCAGGTAGTATTGACATTTTCACAATGTCAAGTCTTTCTATCCAGGAGCATGGTATATTCTTCCATTTTTATAAGTTTCTTGGTTTCTTGTAACAGTGTTTTGTAGTTTTCTTTGTATAGGTCCATTGCTTCTCTGGTTACATTTATTCCTAAATATTTCATCCTTTGGGTGGCTATTGTGAATGGTCTTTCTTTCCTAATTTTCTTTTCAGTGTTGTCATACTTAGTATAGAGGAATCCAATTGAAATTTTTATAACGATCGTGTACTTTTCCACTTTGATGAAGCTTCTAATGAGTTCCAGTAGTTTTTTGTTGAGTCTTTGGGGTTTTCTATATATAGGACCATATCATTTGCAAATAGAGAGAGTTTTACTTCCTCTTTGCTAAGTTGGATGCCTTTGATTTCCATATCTTACCTTACAGTTCTGGCCAAGTCTTCCAACACAATATTGAATAGGAGAGGTGATAAAGGGCATCCTTGTCAGGTTCCTGTTTGCAAGGGGAAGGCTTTCAGTTTCTCTCCATAGGAGTGATTTTATCTGTTGGTTTTGTGTGTATGTTCTTAATTATGTTGAAGAATTTACCTTCAATTCTACTTTGTTAAGTGTTTTTATCAATAGTGGATGTTGTATTTTGTCAAATGTCTTTTCTGCATCAATTGATATGATCATGTGGTTCTTTTCCTTTTTCTTATTTATATGATGGATTACATTGATTGTTTTTCTGATATTGAACCATTCTTGCATGCCTGGGATGAATCCCATTTGGTCATGATGTATATGTTTTTTGAAGTGTTTTTGAATTCTGTTGGCTAGGATTTTGTTTGGGATTTTTGCATCTATGTTCATGAGGTATATTGGTCTATAATTTTCCTTCTTAGTGCTGTCCTTCCCTGATTTTGGTATGAGGGTTATGCTTGCTTCATAAAATGTACTTGGGAGTTTTTCATCCTCTTCTATATTCTGGATATTTTTAAGTAGAATTGGTGACAGCTCTTCCTGAATTTTTGGTAGAACTCACCAGTGAAGACATCTGGACCTGCACTTTTTTTGGTTGGGAGTTTTTTGATGACCTGGTCAATTTCTTCCATTATTATAGGTCTGTTTATGTTTTCTACTTCACTATGTGTAAGTTTAAGTAGGTCATGCTTTTCTCAAAAAATATTCATCTCCTCTGGCTGTCTGATTTATTTGTGTACAATTCTTCATAATATGCTGTTCTTCTTCTTTTTTTTTCAATTGGTTCTGTTGTGATGTCACCCATGCGATTTCTTATGTGTGTTTTGTCCTCTACCTCTTTTCTTTTGTTTGGTTTGCAAATGGTTTGTCGATTTTA
>NW_006408888.1:2046206-2046849 GCF_000296735.1 Chrysochloris asiatica | reverse complement strand
TGAATTTGTTCTTATAGTTTTTTTCTGTTCTCGACTCTTCCATTTGTCCATTGAGTTCTGGGTGGTGCTGCCACACATGTCAATCTCTGGTTGATTTATGTTCTTGTGGGTTCTCAATCCACAGAACTCCCTTTAAGATATTTTGCAGCACAAGTTTGGCTTTGGCAAAATCCCTTAGCTTCTGTTTATCCTGGAATGTTTTCATTACACTGCCATATTTGATTGACAACTTTTCTGAGCAAAGAATTCTTGGTTGAAGGTTTGTTTCTTTCAATGTCTCCCCATTGCCTTCTTGCTTGCATGGTTTCTACTGAGATACCTGAGCTTAATCTGACTTGCTTTCCTTTTTATGTAACACTTCTCTTTTCATTCGCTGCTTTCAGGTTTCTCTCCTTATCTTTGATTTTGGAGAGATTGATTATGATATGTCTTGGTGATTTTCTTTTGGGGTCTGTTCTTCCTGGCATTTGTTGAGCTTCTTGAATGTTTATTTTTCTCTTTTCAGGATGTTAGAGAATTTTTCTTCCAGCAGTTCTTCAACTATTTCCTCTGTGGACTTGCGTGATTTTTCCAGTTTTGGAATGCTGATAATTCTTAAGTTATTCTTCTTCATGTTGTTGAACATGAATCTTAGACCTTCTTC
>NW_006408888.1:2036195-2045557 GCF_000296735.1 Chrysochloris asiatica | reverse complement strand
GAGAGAAAGAGTCCCCCAGAGGTAGAAAGGAGAGCATAAAACAGCAAAACAGCACCAGCAAAAAAGAAAAAGAAAGAAAAACCTAGGCTGAATACTATAGTCTATAATAGCAGAAAAGGGAGAGGAGAGAGAGAAGAAAAAAAAGTCTGTGGTTCTGGTAGCTTAGTGGATATGAATTGGGCTGTGAACCTCAGGGTCAGCAGTTTGAAACCACCAGCCGTCCCATGGTAGAAAGACGAGGCATTCTGTTCCTGCAAAGATCCACAGACTCAAAAACCCTGTACAGGGTTGCTATGAGTCTGAACCAACTCCATGGTACACAGCCAGCTACCAATATGAGTATGACTTTAATGTCCTCTCTTCAGCTTTTTGCCTTCAAAGCTGCCTTAGAGATTTCAAGATGCCACTGTTGGTTGTTATGCTGTACCTCAGGATTTAATTTAATTTTTGCCCTGTTTTGTTTTTAAACTCTCATTCCCTCTCTATGCCCCTGCTCTGGCCTTTCCCATGTTTAAACAAAAACAACAGTTCAGAGCCAGCTCTTGGGGTGAGTGTATCTGTCAGCATGTGTGGCAGAAAACCCACCAGTGGTGAGGGGGAGGGGTCCACTCACACAGGCACCCCCTCTAGTCCCCAGAATGGAGGTGCACAAACAGTAGGGGGGCCAATGAACATATACAAAGAAAAAAGAAAATCAGAACAAAGTAAAACTGACAAAGCGTATTGTCCACCTTTGCTCCGAGGTTCCTGCGGTGTTTTTCTGTGGTATGTCTGCTCCCCCTCTTGGTCTTGCTTTTTGGTCTTGCCCAAGTTGTCAGCTCTGGGCTGCAGAGCCTGGGACATTCAAAAGTATGTGATTTCCACTAGCTATAAGCCTTCAAAACTTTTAAATATTCCTATCTCTGTTGATCTGAATTTGGAACTCTGCCCTGTATCTCTTTTGCCTGGTATTCAAACTTCACTGCACCTCCACCCCAGCCGCCATCAAGCTCTGCCTCCTTTGTGTATTATTTTTTATTTTCAATTTTTGTAACTGTTCAATCACTTGAAGTCCACTAAATATATTGTTCATATATTTTCTTTTAATCTACTTTATTAAAATTCATTATTTGTTTTACTATAACTTTCAGACCACCACTCATCCATCAATTTGTCATATTATGGTGACTTGCATGTTGCTATGATTCTGGAAGCTATGCCACTTTCATATTAAATACCAGAATGATCACCTAAGGTGGACAGGTTTCAATTGATCTAGACTAAAACAGGAGAGGAAGGAGAGAGAAACTACTTCCAAATATTTAGTCACTGAAAACATTATGAATACCCGTGGAACACTGTAAGCACCAGAAGATGAGCCTTTCAGGTTTCAAGGTACTTAATATGTGTCTGGGGAAGAACTCAAAGTAGAATTGATCATAATGATGTGAATGGAGTAAAAATTTGGGAATCATTATTTGTTGATTGTGGAAACCTCAGTATAAGGAAACCAATTGCTACATCCATTAATAATCAGAACATGGAATGTACAATGTATGAATCTAGGAAAATTGGAAATTGTCAGTAATGATATGGAACACATAAACATCTGTATCCTAGGTATTGGCAATATTGAACCTGATAATCACATGGTTTATTATGCTTGGAGTGACAAATTAAAGAGGAAGGTCATCACATTCATCATCAAAAAGAACATTTCAAAATCTATCTTGAAGTATAGTGTTGTCTGCAATAAGATAATATCCAGACATCTACTTAGGAAGACCACTTAATATAAGTGTTATTCAGATTTACACACCAACCACTAAAGCCAGTTATGACAAAATTGGAGATTCTACCAATTACTTCAGTCTGAAATTTATCAAGCATGCAATTAAGATATGGTGATAATTACTGGCAATTGTAATGCAAAGGTTGTAAACAAAGAGGATCAATAATTGAAAATATGATGTTTGTAATACAAGTGATGCTAGAGATCACATGATAGAATTTTGCAAGACCAATTATTTCTTAATTGCAAATACCTTTTTTTAAACAACATAAATGATGACTATACACATGGACCTCATCATATGAAATACACAGAAATCAAATTGACTACATCTGTGGAAAGAGATTTTGGAAAATCTTCATATCATTGACCAGAACAAGGTCAGTGGCAGATTGTGGAATAGGCCATCAATTGCTGATATGCAAGTTCAGGTTAAAAATAAAGAATATTAAAACAAGTCCATGAGAGCCAAAATATGATCTTGAATGCATCAATTTAGAAATTATCTGAAAAACAGTGTTGATGCATTAGACACTAAAGACCAAGGACTGGAAGAGTGGTGGGATGACATCAAGAACATCATACATGAAGAAGCAAAGGATCATTATGAAGACAAGAAAGAAGAAAAAAACAAAATAGATATCAGAAAATACTCTGAAACTTAATCTCCAGCATAGAGATTCTAAACCAAATGAAATAAGCAGGGATGCAGAAGAGCTGAACAGAAAATTTCCATGTAGACCTCAAGAAAGCAAATTCAAATACTGTAATAAAATGTGCAAAAAATGCAAGTTAGAAAACCAAAATGGAAGAACATGCTCAGCATTTCTCAAGCTGAAACAACTGAAGTAAAAATTTAAAACTCATCTTGTAATAATGTGTGGTGCTATGGATTTATAAGCTGGATGGCAAAGCTGGTTTGAACCACAAGTTCAGTGGTTCAAGCTCACCAGCTGTTCTTCAGAAACCCTATACAGGGTCTCTATGCGTCAGAACCTACTCTACAGCACATAACAACAACAACATGGTTAGAATATTGAAAGATGCTGAAAGCATCAAAAGACGATGAAAGGAATACACAGAGCCACTTTGCTAAAAGAAATGGTTGATTTTCAACCATTTCAAGAGGTATAATATGACCTAGGGCCAATGGTTCTGAAGGCAGAAGTCCGAGGTTCATTGAAGACATTGACAAAGAATCCGGTCCGGAATTGTTGACATACAAAGTGAAAAATTTCAACAAACTAATGCAGCACTGGAGGCACTCATTCATCTATGTCTGGCCAGTTGAGCAGAAAGGTAAATATTTGTGCCCATTCCAATAAGAGCTTACCCAATGGAATGTAGAAATCATTATACAATGTTATTAAAATCACATGCAAGTACAATATTGCTAAAGATAGTTTAAAAATGACTGCAAGATTACATTGACAATTAGATTGCCTGATGTTCAAATTGGATTGTGATTAAAACTTGGAACAAGGGACATCATTGCTGATGTTCAATGGATCTTGACTGAAAGCAGAGAATGCCAGAAATATGTAGCTTGTGCTTTATTTACTATGGAAAAGTTTTTGACTGTGTGGATCATTACAAACTGCGGAGAATGAGTATTTTAAATCACCTTATTATGCTCATGGGGAACCTTTATATAGACCAAGAAGCAGTGGTTCCAACAGAAAAAGTGAAAGATGTGTGCCAGGGTTGTATTCTTTCACAATACTAATTCAATCTGTATGTGGAGTAGGCAATCTGAAGAGCTGGATTATATGAATAAGAGTGGGGAATCAGGATTGGAAGAAGTCTCATTAAAATCCTGCCATATGCAGATGATACAACATTATTTGCTGAAAGTGACAATGACTTAAAATGTTTACTGATGAAGATCAAAGACCAAATAACATCAAGAACTAATGTGAAAAAAAAATCAAAGTCAAAGACTTCATTTCAGTCAGATGAACCATTAATACTCATGAAGCAACAATCAAAAAATCAAGTGACCTATTACATTAGGCAAATCTGCTACACAAGACCTCTTTAAAGAGCAAAGATGTCAGTTTGAGGACTAAGATGTGCCTGACCCGTCATGGTATTTGTTATATATGTATGTTCTACATGCAGGTGAACATTGTACATGTATATTGCACATGCATGTTGTACATATGTGCAGACATTGTACAATAAACAAGGAAGATCTTATAAGAATTGATACATTTGAGTTATGGTGTAGGAGGAGAATATTAAAAGTATGGTCTGCCAGAAGAACAAACAAAACTGTTTTGAAAGAAGTACAGCCAGAATGCTGCTTAGAAGTCAGGATGGCCAGACTTCGTCCCTCATGCTTCAGGAAGACCTCCAATGAGGTAGATTAGCACAGTGGCAGCAGCAATGGATCCAGAATAGCAATGACTGTGGATTGGCATAAGACCAGTGTTTTGTTCTGTTGTGCATAAGGTCACTATGAATGAGTACTGACTTGATGGCACCTAATAACAATAACAATAATTTTCTGAAGCTTATAAGCATATTTTTATCACAAATAAAATGAGTTATTTTGTATGCACTAATTTCTTCCCACAACTACTCTCTTGATATTTTAATATTTTTGTTGCTGTTTATTTCAACAATGAGTTTTAATGAGCTATGTACTCATTCTTAAATTCCATATTATTATTCCATAAACTAGATTAATTTCTATTCTTCTGGAATACATCTGGAGTTAATTCTCAAATTAAGTTCCAAAAATTTCAACTTATTATAACATGTAAAGTAGCTAAGACACTTAAATGCTAACTTATTTATACATGTATATTTAATATGGCCACAGATTTCCCCCCAAGTATTATCATTTTTAAGTGCTCTCAAATGTCTCCTATGAGTTGTTGGAAGTTAATGTGTTTCCCATTTATTATCAGTGAAATATTTTTCTCTTCACCTGATTCTAGAATTACTTGTTTTCTGAGTCTCTTAGATTCAAAAATATATTTTTATGTGTGTATACTTGAGTGTCTATTTTGCAATTATATATTTTGCTTTTCATTTCTATAGTTAATTCTTGGAAATTACATATTATTATATCTCAAAATACTTTTCATTTTCCTTTGTTTTTCCCTGATTTGACAATAATCTCCTGTAACATGGATGCTGACAATTCTAACTCAGTTGTTTTGGGAAAGTTTCCTTCACTTGTCATTTAGTTCACTAATTCCATCTGTTGATCATACCCATTTGGTTATCCAACACATATTGAGGTCTGTATTTCAGCAATCCAAATGTTATATGCAATAACTAAATTTATTCTTTCTTATAATGTTGGTTCCTAATGTAAGTTTGTGATTACTTAGCTCTAAATACATTCATTGTGCTTTCTAAAGTTTTTGTTCCTTGCTTTATATAAAGAAGACTACAAAAAGGTGGTGTACAATTGAATTATCTTTTAATGCCATTTTCCATGAAACTTTTAAGCTCCCTCATGACTTCAACTGTTTAATCTGTTGTCTTTTTGTAATGGTACGTGTGCTATTCAAATAACAATATTCCTCCAGTGAGATTGTAGTCTTTAGTTATATATTATGTAATTGCTAGTGGGGGAAGGTGAAAACATAAACCTTTGAGCTATTTCATGGGAATTTTCAATATGGGGTGAGAATTACGGCAGAGAACTTCTAGCAAAGCATATGGATCTCAAATACATTCTATATAATTCATCCTCCACCTCTCATTATGATTTTGATCCTCAGAGAAACCTTTTCATTCTGTTTCAATATTGAATTTGATGTTTACTTTAGATTTCTGGTACATGAACTTTAAATTAAAAGAACATATACCTTTATAATTTATGAAATACTTTTGCCAACAATGTGTGATAAATTTTGTTTTATTTTACATAATATGTTGATGCTATGATTCTATTTTAAATCATGTTGTGTTGAGGCTGATTTCTGAACTAATTAGGATATGGAAAATCTCCTCTTATCAAAATTGTAAATTCTCATGGTGAGTAGTGAGAAAGCACAACTGTAATAATACCACTCATGTTAATAAATTTATATAAATTTCTTTTAAAATACATCTACATGTGACATTAACAGTATTTTGAGGCTCTAGGAAAACTTCAAGGCAAATTGCCCTCTCAGCGATCATTAGTTTGATTCTACATTTTCATATTATTTTGCTATGATTTCTACTAACCAGTGTCAGCTTGATCCCATTATTTTGCTGTTTATTTACTTCCTTGTAGCTAAAGAAAAAAAAAAAACAAAACAAAACAAAACAAAAAACCAGTCAGTGTTAGCTTGATGGGGCCAATTATGGAGAACATCAGTTGCTAAGATGCAAGTTCAGGCTGAAACTGAAGAAAATGTTTAAAACTCCCTGAGAGCTAACATATGGCCTTGTGTATATCCCACCTGAATTTACAGAGCATTTCAAAATCAGATTTTTGAGATGTTCTAGACAGTAGTGGCCAAAATCAGGAGAGTTTTGGAATGACACCAAAACATACATGAAGAATGTATGAAAAACTCACAGATGGATCTCTTCATCTCTAAGTTGTCTAAATATATTTAGGACATAAAAACATGAATAAATCTAGTTATTGTGTTTATGCTGACAGTTAAAACTTTTCTTTTTTAGATGTTGTGGCTTTCTTATGTGGTAAATTAATATTTTTTCCCACAAATTTCCAGGTAAGCTTTTAAAGTAAATATAAAGGCCCACATGGATTTCAGAAGTCTGAAAGTATTTCTTGAAGGTAGAAAAGCTAAAAATACATGAAGAAATGATGAAGCAAAAAAGCTGAATGGACATTTTAACATGTCAATTAGAGAAGATAGTATAAAGTATTAAAATGCAATGTATCAAGATGTGGATTTGCAAAACCAAAAGAGAACATGTTCAGTATTTCTCAGCTGAAAGAACTGAGGGGGGAAAAAGTGTTGGTTGTAGTATTGATGGATTCTCTGGGTAAAATATGGATGGATTCAGGGTGCATCAAAAGAAGATGGAAATGACACTTAGAGTTAAGTAACAAAAAGAATTGGTCTCTGTTCAATCATTTCAAGAGGTACCATAAAATCAAGAGCTAATGACTTTGAAAGAAGATGCACAATCTATACTGAAAGTCTTGGGGGTGGTGGAGGGGAACAAGCTTCATTAATTGGCTGAATATAAACTGAAATGTTTCAACAAACTGATGCAGTACTGGATGCACACAATTGTTTATACCAAGACATTTGGAAGACAGCTACTTGGCCAGTCACTTGGAAGAGATCTGTATTTGGACCCATTCAAATGTGAGGTTACCCAATGGAATGCAGGCATTATAAAAAATTATAATTAATATCAAATGAAAAAAATTTTGAAGATAATTTAAAAATTGTTGCAGCAGTGCATCTACAGGAGGCTGTCAAAATCAAGCTGAACTGATAAGAAGCTGTGGAACCAGGGATATCATTACTGACATCAGATGGATCTTGACTGAAAGCAGAGAATAACAGAAACATGTCTACTTGCCCTTTATTCACTATGCAAAGGCTTTCCAGTGTGTGAATCATAATAAAATATGTACAACATTGTGAAGAATGGGTGTTCCAGAACACTTAATTATGTTTGAGAGGGACCTGTATATAGATGAAGAGGCAGTTGTTGAAACAAAACAAAGGGATTCTGAATGCTTTAAAATCAGACGTTTGTGCCAGAGTTATATGCTTTCACTCTACTTATTCAAGCTATATACTGACTAAAGAATCTTAGGAGTTACTTTATGTGAAGGAGAAGGTTGCATCTCATTTGGGGAAGGTCTAATTAGCAACCTGAAAAATGCCGATGGCACAAAACAGCTTGGTGGAAATGAAGAAGACTTGAAATAGTTACTGATGAAAATAAAAAGTATAGTCTTCAGTATGAATTGCATCTCAGTATAATGAAAACAAATATTATCACAACTGGACCAATAAATAAATAACTTTAATATTTTCTCCATTTACCATGATTTTGATTTTTCTTGCATCAACCATTAATCATCTTAGAAGCAACAGTCAATAAATCAAAAGAGCTACTCCATTAGTTAAATCTGTTGCAAAAGACCTCTTCAAAGTGTTAAATAGCAAAAAAGTTCCTCTGATGACTAAGGTGCACCTGATTGTGGTATTTTCACTTGCATTATATGTGAAATTTGGACAATCAATAAAGAAGAACAAAGAAGAATTGTTGCATTTGAATTATAGTTTTGGTGAAGAACAATGAAAGACTTGTAGACTGCCAGAAGAACAAACAAATTTGTCTTGTAAGAGAGCCAGAATACTCTTTAGATATGAGGATTTTAAGACTTCTTCCCAGTACTTTGGGCATGTCACGAGGGAGTATTCCCTGATAAAGGACATCACACTAGATAAAGCAGAGGGTCAGCAATATAGAGGACAGTCCCTAATGAAATGGACTGAAACAACATCAGGAACAAAGTTTCAAACATAACAGCTGTGAAAATGGGGGGGACTGGACAGTGAGGTTTGCTTATGGTCACTATGAGTCAGAACCAACTCAATGGAATTGAACAATAATAAAAACAGAGCTTAAGAAATTAATTTAAATTTACCCACCTGTCTCCTATGTCAGTTTGGACATTAACTAAGATTTTAGGTTTGCTTTCCAGTAGCTTTAAACTGTACTTTATTATTATTATTATATTGTTGTTAAGTGCTGTTAAGTCAGTTCCAACTCAAAGCTACCATGTATAGGGTTTCTGAGGAGCAGCTGGTGGGTTTGAACTTCTGATCTTCAGATTCAAAGTCCAGTGCTGATCCTACAGTTCCACACCAGGAGTGTTATCATAGCAAATCATTATATGTATGTTTTTAAAAATATTTTATTATTGTAAACTCAGCAAAACTTTTACAGGGCAGATCAAGTTTGCATTCAACAAATCATATTTTGTTCCAATGATTGCAATGACTACAATGTAACATCAGTTAAAGCATTTACCTCTATTTCATTTTTTTTCTTTTTGTTTTTTGATGTACACATACTATATGTTGTTGTTGTTGTCGTTAGGCGTCATTGAGTCAGTACCGACTCAGAATGACCTTATGTACAGCAGAACAAAACACTGCCCGATCCTGGACCAACCTCACTATTATTGCCAAGCTTGAGCCCATTGATGCAGCCACTTTGCCAATCCATCTAGCTGGGGGTCTTCCTCTTTTTCTATGACCATCAACCATATCAAGCATAATATCCTTCTCCTGCTACTGGTCCCTCCTGGCAATATGTCCGAAATATGAGAGATGAAGTTTGGCCTTCCTGGCCTCCAAAGAGCATTCTGGCTGCATTTCTTCCAACACAGATCTGTTGGTTCTTTTGGCAGTCTATGGCACTTTCAGTATTCTCCTCCAACAATATAACTCAAAAACAACAATTCTTCTATGGTCTTCCTTATTCATTGTTCAGGTTTCACATGCATATGACGTTATTGAAAACACCGTGGTTTGGGTCAAGCACACCTTAGTCTTCAAGCTGACATCTTTGCTCTTCAACACTTTCAAAAGGTCTTGTATAGCAGATTTGCCCAATGCACTGTGTCATTTGATTTCTT
>NW_006408888.1:2027552-2030363 GCF_000296735.1 Chrysochloris asiatica | reverse complement strand
GATGGAATATTATACAGACAATGGAATATTATACTACCTTGAAGAATAACAAGGAAGTGGCAAAGCATTGTATAATATGGATAAATCTTGAGGACATAATTTTATGTGAAATTAGTCAGTCACAAATAGAGAAATACTGGATAGAAGCACTACTGTAAAAGACTAAGAAAGAGAACCTATATTAAAGTGGCTGTGGGGGATTCTTTGATGGTTACCAGAATGTGGTGAGTGGTGTTACGGGAGGGAGGGAAGGTGGATTACAGGGTATGGAATAGACACAAGATAGTTTGGGTGCTAGGGCAGGGGCAATACACAAGAAGAGGGAGGGGAACGGAAAAACAACGCAGATGAGAAAACAATTAGGCAGGTTTGCATGGGCTAAGTGGAACAGTGGTAAATAATGATATATGCACAACCTTGGAACAACAGTGCTCTAGGATATAGGGATTGAGACATGGGTGGAATGGGTAAAAGGAAGGAAATAATGTTAAGATGCTTGACTGTGTTTTGAATCTTGCTTTTCCTTGCATACCACTATAAAATAGACACTTGAGGGTGAGAAAAAGTAATTGCCAGAAATATCACCATAGAAAGTTTGTTAAAGTCTGTCTTCTGCCTATAACTGATTGGAATGCCTAAAATGGGGCTACAGCATGGCCAGTGAAGGTTGCTGCCTGCAGAGCCTCTACATTACATAAGACCATATGTGGAATCCTGAACCCCATCCAGAATCTTCTAAGGTGGGAAATTTCCACTGTAAAGAACAAGCATACCAACCTGGAGCAGCTAGAAGAACAGAAGATACTTCTTGAAAGAAAGGCCAATAGGAAAAATACAAAACAAAAATGGCAGGCTGACTGACTTCTACAAGAACATGCAAGTTGCTCACCCAGGAGACATTAAGGGAAGTGGTCAGGTCCTCTCATGGTAAACTCCCTTCGAAAACTAATACTCAAAGGGTAATACATGTGCTCTGATTGGTGACCAGACCACGTTCTTCACTGCTAAGGGTAAGCGAGGGGAAATCAGCAGTGCAGCTGCAAGCTAAACCCTACAACATTCAATAGACTCCTGTGAACCTGGGAGGAGATCTGGTTGTCCAGCAATGTGGTAAGATCTGGGGACATTTGGGCCCAGAGTCAGTGACATAGCCACAGTGGACTAGAATAGAGAGTGGAGCATCCAGCTGATAACATAGAGGGCATACGCACAAGAACACCCACACTTGCAGATAATAAATACCCACTTGACTTGGTTTCAATGACTGGATAATCAGAGCCCAACTAGAAGATGAGAGAAGAGGAGTAAAAGAGTAATCTGATATAATTTGATGAACTTGACATACACCTATGGATGCAGTAGCTCAAAAGAGGGAACAAATCTTTACAGCAAGGATCATTGCCACCGCTTGATATGCAGGGTAGATAGGGATGGGAAAGTTGGACATTGACTACCCAAAATTGGGGCCTACAAAGGCAAAAAGTGACTGGCTTGCAAGCTTTCAAGAGGGAGCCTAGATCCAGAGGGCATGGAGGAAGGTAGAATTTCCACTTAGTAGTACCCAGTCTGTCTCAGCGGAGCTGATGAAAGGAGATGGAGATAGGCCTCTTGTGGTACAATAGTGAATAATTGTTATAAGGACTGACTGCGAGGGTTGGAAATATAAAGTAGATGTTTTGTAGCAAAAGGAGGGGAGTGGTTGACTTTCAAGTCCAGGAGCGGAGGTTCCTGGAACCATCAAGGGAGAAGAGCGGAGTGCAGGACTCTACCCAGAGAAACAGTGATGCCAGAGATGAAGAGGTGATAACATGGAGAGATGGAGCATCTGGGCACTCTAAACCCAGAGAGGGAGAGGGTTTGTGTGCTGCCTACTGGAGAGCAGGCTTGCAGGTATTCCCTTTGGTTTATTGATGATGCATGGAGGGGATCATAACCATGGCAATGAAATGATATACAATAGGATGAATATAAAACTAATGTTCTCCAATGTAAACTATCACATAATTCACAATAAAACATTAAAAAAAAAATCACTACTACAAGAATCCTAAAGAGATTCACAAAAATGGAAGAATACTCCATGCACATGGATAGAAAGATCTAACATTGTACAAATATCAATACTAGCGAAAGCAGCCTTCAGGTAATGCAATACCAATCCAGATCCCAAAAGCATTCTTTAAAGAGATGGTAAAATGATCATGGAATTTATATGTAAATGAAAGACACCTTGGATAATAAAAGCACTGCTTAAGAAGAAGAACAAAGTTGGAGGCCTCTCACTCCCTGTTTTCAAAATGTACTATATGACCACTGTGGTAAAATAGCCTGGTATTGGTACAACGTAAGATACATAGTTCAATGGAGCAGAATTGAGGACCTAGAATTAAGTCCATCTACATACAGTCAACTGATATTTTACAAAGAACCAAAACACATTTAATGCAATAGAAGAAGTCTCTTCAATAAATGGTGGTGGCAAAACTGGAAATCTATTTGGAAAAGATTAAAACAAGACCCACATCTCACCTCATACACAAAAACTGACTCAACATGGATTGGAGATTTAAATGGAAATCCCAGAGCTATAAAGATCATCAATGAAAAATAGGGAGGGATAAACATAAGGGTTCTAATACATGGCATACATATACTATCAAACATTGCAAAAAACACAAACAATAGATGACAAAATAAATTACTGGGGCACACTAAAATTAGAAATACATGTGCATTCAAAGATTTCACCAAAAGAGTAAAATGAGAACCCACAGTAAAGCAAGAATGGGAAATTAATGGCTTCCAAATTGG
>NW_006408888.1:2018989-2027292 GCF_000296735.1 Chrysochloris asiatica | reverse complement strand
ATCCTATACATATAAAATATTCAGAAAAAAAATCATTGGAAGTCAAGTGGAAGGCGTATGCATTTTTCATAGAGCATGATTGACAAAATTAAGTCTTCATCAACTTAAAAGAATTACATCATGTAAAGTACTATAATGAAAAGTAATCATAGCTTCTAGTTTGAATGAGAATTAGAGGATTCTTTTGGATACCATGAGTGATCTATGAATATTAATTGATCTTATTACAAATTAAATAGTCTTAGATACTTCACACAAGAATATTTTAAATAATAACAATATAAAATTATAAATTCTGATCAATATGATGAGATAATATTTTGAGCAAAAAAGGAAGCTATTCAAATATATGAGAGAGTTCTATAACCTGAAGTAATTTTAAATGATAAGATACGAAATCATATTATAAAATGCACTGGAATATCATTCATCAAAAAACAAAAACAAAACTTTTGAATAGACAGAGTGGAAAAGTAAATACTGAAGCTAAATAGTCATAAATGAGAGTAAGTCACAGCTACATAAAAAACAGACCTTTTTAAACCAAATGTTGTGTTTTAATTGAATTGCCTGCTGAGCCAGACAAAAATCAAGTCTCTCCTAGAATCAGATTCTAACTATCATGCACTCTAAATGAAAGCAAGCAAAATTCTCCTTGCTTCCAGAGTGTTATGGCTTTCACAGGGTTTTGGAAAGCTTTTCAACAGGATTTTTCATAATTGTATTTTCCCCCTAGGTTGAAAGCAGTCTTTAAGCACAGTGCCTTTTTTATTCCCTTAGGTTATCTCCTACCTGTGTTACATGAGAGACCACTGTGACTCACAGGAGGAGCCCTTTTTGCAAGCTTCAGACTAATTTTATACAAACTTCATTGAGGTTTTAGCCTATTGAATTCCTTAAGTAAATGCAGCTGCCTTTTAAAAAGTTTTCCAATTAATGCTTGTTTCAGCATAGCATCCTTTTTACTTTCTAATTGATACACTAAAGTTTGTGCTGGATACACATTGTTGTTCTTATTAAGAGTGGAGAGTGCTATGGGATCAGTTTTGACTCATAGCTACCTCTTATAAGATTTCCAAGGAGTGGTTGTTGATTTCAAACTGTCAACCTTATTGTTAACAGTCCAGTTATTATCCTAGCAGTAAAAACATATCTATACTATATTCATCCTCATCATTTATATAAATATTTTACACTTTTATATAAGTACTGTACATATTACATGTTTACAAATGCTGTAGTTTTCAGAAGATGAAAATTAGACTTTTTTCCCTTTGCAAGGGAACTCTGTAGTAACTATAGAGTGTAAAATTAACTCAGATTTAAGAGCAATTTGAATGTGGTTAAAAAGAAGACACTCATTTTACCTCAACCTGTTTAAGTAAAAGAACATAGTTCATTAAGATATATGTATTCATTCCCTCTGTCATCATGCACTTTCTCTCCATCTTATTGGCAGTCACCCATCTATTTTATGATAAATATTAATATACTTTTACATGAATTTTATCATCTCTGTGCATATTCCAGAATAATATGATTTTTTAAATCTTTGTTTTATTTTGGAAGTTACTCCAATGGTAATCATTTCACTTTTGATAAATATTCTTGTCATTCTTTTATTATTCACCATATAACATTACTAATAATGGGTATTTGGGTTGATTTAAGTTTTTCTAAAATTAATAAACAGCTACAAATATTATTGCATGTGTCTCCTAGTGCTAATGTACAAGTGGATGATAAGCAGATTGATTCTGAGGAGTAAATATAAACATGTGTAATCATTTGGCACCTTAATATTACAAAAAAAAAAAAAAAAAAAGATGAAAGATACCAGTAACTTGATTATGTTTCTCTTGTATAAAACATTTCAGAATTGAATGTTGTTGTTGTTGTTAAGTACTGTGGAGTCAGTTCTGACTCATAGTGACCCTGCAAAGCGTTTCCGAGTCTGTAAATCTTTACGGGAGCAGAATGCCTCATCTTTCTCGGAACCACTGGTGGTTTCGAACTGCCAACCTTGAGGTTAGAAACCTGATTCGTAACCAAATAGGAATGGTCTATTTCTGTGGGTATTCAGGGTCAGGTGTCTTTTCCTCCTACTGCTAAGATGTTCTTTCAGTCTGTATGGCAAATGGACTCACTTCTACATTCATTTGCCAAGGAAGAACTAAGTAATAAACTCTGGTAAGAGGCTTGTTTAAAATAAAATGATCCAAGGGTATTTATTTTTAGCTCATATGTTTTTAGTATCCATTAACTTACAGGACCACATGAATTTTAAGGGAAGATGAGTATATCTAATCACTAAATTAATGGTTTTAGTCCTCTTTCTATTCATGTTTTAATTGCACCCTACTTCTATGCATGAAATATACTCATTCCCCACCAAAGATCACCATTCAAAGTTTCCATACAATTAATGCAGTTCAAAGGAGAGTTCAATGTGCAGGATCTCTGAGAATTTTCCAATAAATCTAGACATATTATTAATCTAATTATGTACAGGTATTAGTAGATATCATTGCAATTCCAAGCATATTCTGACAATCAAAAAAGGTTAGTTAAAAAAAAGAAAAGATTTCATTCAGAAAACTTTTATTCATAAAAGAAAAAAAAACAAAAAAACAAAAAAACACTTTAGCAGTGAACTATTTATTTAAATAATGTAATGACACTTAAAAATTAAAATTTTAAATAATGTAATGACAGGAGTCTTAGTGTGGTGCTGTGGGTTAAAGCACTGGACAGCAAGTTTGGAGGTTCAAGATCACCAGCTGCTACTCATAAACCCTATACAGGGTCACTATTAGTCAGAAACAACTCGATGGCACTTAACAACAACAGTGACATTTTGCTAGATAGTATTCTAAAATCTTCATATCCTAACGGTGGAGTAAGCTATTTTATTTAAGATTGTTTCAGTTAATTTGGGGAAACAAACATGAAAATGTACTCTTTAACAACTAAATTCTCATTACTATGAGTTCTCCATTTTCTATTAAATTACACATTCATATTAAAAATAATGATTGGAAAATATTTATCTGTAGAGGTCACTAAGTTTATACAGCTCATTTCCTGACATGGGGATGCTCTAATATTTAAACAACAATAGATATTAGTAGATAAGATATGTGACTCTTTTACAAATATCTGTCTATACCTAAATAAGATGCAATAGAAAATTATAAAAATACATTGATAAAAAATATTGCAAAGTTAAGAAACAATATCAAAAACATGATAAAGGAAAACAAATTATGTACATGAAAATTTGATATATAATATTGATAATACTTGCCAGAAAGTGAGTAAGAGACAAAGTGAACTGAATGGATTTAGTTAAAATACCAGTAATATGAATATCTAAATACGAGCATCAGAGAGCAAAAGCAGAGAAATGAAAAGGACAGATTTTATTAAATGAATATAATTCAAGAAAATTTAACTAAACTAGAAAGCATACTTTTCAAAATTGAAATTGTTAATAAAAGCAAAACAAAGCAGAGCATACCAAGTTTAAGAAAATTTGTCATAAACATATTTCTTGAAAAATGTTTACAAGAAAATGGTTCATATATTACAAGTTGAGAACAAGAGTGGAATCAGTTTCCTTAGAGTCAATGCTGGAGAATAGTAGTAAAGGCACATAATGTCAAAAATCTGCAGGGAAATTATTTCTAGACTAAAATTTTAACATGCAAATAAAAAATCAAATTTAATAAGATAATGCAACATATTCATACAAGCAGTACTCCATAGTCTCTTTTATAGAAAGCTGGTAGAAAACATCTCAAAGAAATAGAATAAATGAAAATAAAAGATAGGAACAGGAAATTCAAGAAAAAATATATGAGCACAGTGGCTCTATAGGATAATCCCTGGCCTCAAACCACAAGGTCACCATTTCAATCCCATCAGCGATTTTACAGGACAAAGATAAGGCTTTCTGCTCCCACAGATTTTCCTCTGTAGAATCACTATGAGTTGGAATCTATCTGACTACCAATCTGATACTTAGAAATCTCTACAGTGTTTCTGAGAGGTGGAAAATGAATTTAAAAGTAATGGAATTTTTCCATGATCTTTTTGAAGCCCTCTCATATAACTGCAATAGAGAAGTGATGCTCAATTAGCCCCCAAATCAAGTAGTCTACATTTGGATGACAGAATAGAAGGTTCAAGTTATGTCATTTCTCAAAAAAACAAACAAAAAAAACTCCATCTAATGTTTGAGGAAATTTGTGGTGGAATCCATGCCATAAAGGAACAGAACGGCAAGAGACCCTAAGCATGAAAAGCTCATTGTTTAGCAAAGCGACAACGAGTGTCTCCTTGGATGGCAAAGCCCTGAGGAGAACCTCATGCCAAGGCCTTGCAGTTTTTGTTTTTCCCTTTTGTGTATGGCTCAATTTTGATCTTATTATAAGAAGTTCTTTAATAATTTTCTATATAGTCATTTGATAATTTGCTATAATCATAGTAAAAATTAAGATTACATTTAGACACTCTCACACTAAATTTTAATCATGTAAAGTTATAATAGTTGCTTTTTACATCAACAATAAGTCTCACCATTAGGAAAAACCACATCAGCTAAAAGCTTTTCAAGTTTAAGTTTACATCCTGCTTAGTAAACACTGAGGCACCTGAAAGAAACAAGTTTACAATCAACATCCTGCTTGGGTAGGTAGGGCAGGAGGCACTGAGGCACCAGAAGATAGCAAAAAGCCAATTAAGAGCGGTGGGAAAACATAGAAATGTGGGTAGAAATTTAACTAAGAGGTTTTGGGAAATTGTTAGTATAGGGAAAATTGCTGCTTTGTTTTTGACTATGAAATTTTAGGTACTTTTGTATTCTTGTTCTTAAATGTATTATAAATAACCGACATGTACAACAGTCATGGTAAAAATACTGTTGTGATTATGGATTGTGATTAATGAAGCTATAAGAAGTGGTAGATGAGAGTAAAAATGCAAGTTAAAATATAGAACTTTGCTTAAAAGTTGATTTGACATTCTTGGGAGGATGAGAGAAGAATGAAAAGAGTTACGGAAATAAACCCGATGTTATCAGGAAAATCAGGGGATGCAAAGGAACAGAATAGGATAAGAATCAAGGGAGTGTTCTGATGTTTCTTTTTTGTTGTAACCTGAATGTTTGTTGAACAGAAAGAATGTAATACTTAGTTAAATTGTAATTGATTATAGAGAGAGTATATAAGAAGCAAAAATCTTTTAAGTAAAGAGAAGTCATCTGCCTAAATAGAGAGGTCATCTGTCTAAATAAAGAGAAGTCATCATCATCTGCCTAAGACTCATGACCCATCGACTCTGTCTGTCTATGTGTGTGTGGTTTTTGCTGACTCCACATCCCCCCCGTGAGAACCCCCTAATAATTTGTTGAGGCTGGTCCCCAGCAGATTTGCATTTCTGATGAAAGATAATTTGATAATTTGTGAGTAAATAAGAGATCTTGTTGTTGCTAAGTACCATGGGGTCAGTTCCAACCCATAGAGACCCTGTATAGGGCTTGCGAGTAGCAGTTGGTGAGCTTAAACTACTGACTTTGTCATTCAAGCCACCGATCGTATCGTTCCAACTTACTTTGCTGTCCACTTAACTCACAGCACCACACTAGGACTCCAAATAAGAAATACATCTGTAGAAAATTAAAATAATTCTTGAACAAACAAAAAAATTATGTAACAATTAATAATACTTATTGAGCATCTTATGATTCAACTGTGAATAATATTATTCGTTTTAATTAATATAAATACAATCATAAAATTAAAATAGTAATACAATTGGATTGGGTAAATTGTTTTATAAGTGAATATGTATATTATGGTGAGACATACAGAGATTGGTAGAGTATCAGACAGATAAGCCTTTACTTTCCATGTGATGAAAACAACAGACAACATACCTATAAAACTGAAAAAAAATTGATATATAAACACATTAAGAGACCAAGGAAATAAATGTCATAAGAAAACAATAAATGTAAAAGCAATGAAAATGTCAGGGAAGAAGAAATAGGTGTAGGAAGTCCGAGGATAATATCTAGTAATATTCTTAGTAAGTACTTTTAGAACTCTGCACTTTTTACACTATTCTATTTTGGTATTGGAGTCCTGCTAGGACACTATAGAATAAGCACTTGACCTCAAGGTCAGTTTGAACTGCAAGGGTGGTGGTTCAAATTCACCAGCTGCTCCTCTGAAGCCCTAGACAGGATACCTGTGAGTCAGAACTGACTCGATGACACCTAATAACAACAACAATTTTAATAGTAATAAAATTAAATGTGATAAACATGCATATATATTCATGTGCATGCTTAAATATAAATATAAATTCAGGATGTGATACATATGAAACACTCAAAAAGCTAAAATCACAGGCTCATACCCACTCGGCTACCCTAAGCATTACCTTCTCAAACTGATTTGTCTATAAAAAAGATAATATTACAACTTACACAAGTTTATCTTTCAAATGAAATAAAAGAACTGTAAAATATCTATGACAAAGCCTCAGAGGCTCTTGTTGTTGTTGTTGTTGTTAGGTGCCATCGAGTCGATACCAACATATAGCGACCTTATGCACAGGAGAATGAAACGCTACCCATACCGGGGCCAACCTCACTACTGTTGCCACACTTGAACCCATTGATGCTGCCACTTTGCCAATCCATCTCTCTGGGGGTCTTCCTCTTTTTCTCTGACCCTCCACCTTACCAAACATGATATTCTTCTCCAGTGACTGGTCCCTCCTGACAATATGTCAGAGGCTTTAATTATGGATCAATGTGTCTGTCCTTTGTTAGTTGATGAGGGCACCAAATTGCAGAAAGACTAAATGATGTGCCCAAATTCACAGGATTAAATAGAGGAAAGAGAATTCAGATAAAAGCTCCTTCTGAAAGCATGACCTCCATTATACTACACTGTACCTCATTCATTTATATTTGGGATCATATTCTTCTATGTACATTTGCGCCCAATGCAAAATATTCAAAGGGAAAGTTTTCAAATCTGTCATATCACTGCTACTTTAAAAATATGGAAGTAGAAAGAGTAGAATATAATTCATTTCAAGGTACCTAGGTAAATTTTTCCTTTCCTTTGCATTTCATCGTAACTTAATATTTATATCCTTTTAAAAGACAGTTAAAACTTTGTAGCTCTTAACTCTCTTGCAGTAATAAAATGGATAGATAATAAAAGTATGGCACTTTTGAACATTTTTCAGATGAATGATGAATGATGAAATTTATCATTAACTTCAATTATTTTTTTCTTTATAGCAACCATGTCTGTTACATAGTTCCATGACCTATTCAGAATTCAACATTCAACAGGACTCAAAGTATACAACATTGAAAAATACATTAACATCCTGAATGTCTATAAATGAGAAAACTAACAAAACAAAATGGAAAATAAGGTCAAAATGAAATGTATTGCATATTACATTTCAATAGATTCCCAGTTTTAGGGGTCCCATTACATGCATGGGTTATGGGAGATGCGAAGGGAGGATAAGAACTATTTTTTTATTAGTGTTAATCAATCCATGTTTGCATACACATATCATAGAAATTAGTATACCTTGTTGGGTAATACTCAATATACTCTTCAATCATAAGCAAATATTTTCTGCAAAGAGAACTTGGGATTTGATGAATCTTCACATTTTTGGCAAAAACAAAAGGAAACAAAAAACACTGAGAGTGTCAGCGGGTACAGAAAAAAGTGAGGAATTGTGGATTTATATTTAACATTTTCCAGTATTGTTGTTGTTAAGTGCCGTGGAGTCGATTCTGACCCGTAGCAAAAAGAGAAAACTCCATGTAACTAATTTTCTACGATCATCTCAGTGTTTATGATTATGGTGTAGTACAAATGATTCATTCCTTCATTTATCCTCTTAAATTTCATTCATGAACTGATTAATAAATAAATGTTTTCATGATCCTACATTTAAATAGTGCTCTTTGCGCTGAGAATAATAACATGGAATAATAACAAAAATCACAAAGTCTTCCCTCAAGGAACATAAAAACTAGGAGTGATGGCATATAGACAACAAAATTTTGAAAGCTAATAACTAAAGAAGATAACTCGGTGACATTTAATATGAAGATAAATTAATTAGATAAGGGAAAAGAGAATCCTAGGTAGAATTTTAGATGGAGTGGTCAGAAAGTCTTCTTAGAAAATTTGATATTTCAATTTTGACAGAAATAGATAACGAACAGATCCTTATTAAAATCAGTGGAAGAAAAT
>NW_006408888.1:2016011-2017964 GCF_000296735.1 Chrysochloris asiatica | reverse complement strand
AAATTAATTAGCTGAATGTTCTAAGTATATTGTGAAAGTTATTGTTTGTAGTATTTGCTGATTGATTAAATATAAGATAAGGAAAATATGTCCATAATGCTGGAGAACATTTATCCTAGGAAAAGTGGAATGATGATTCCATGTACTAATATAGAGGAATGAGCTGTAAAATTTGGTTACTAGAGGAAAGAACATCACTTCAAACTTTGATATGTTAACTAGACATGGAAGTATTTCAACAAGTCTGTATGTCTGAATTCAGAAAGTTGTCAGTATATACATTTGAAAGAAATGAGTATACTTAACTAGCTTATAAAAACATGACAATGGATAGCACTCACTGTGTATAAACAGAAAAAAATGATAGGTCCTGCAATGAGTCATAGAGACTTCCATGTCAAATCATGGATGAGATGAAAAGAAACAAAAAAAGGAGGTGGAGAAGAAATAAGCAAAGTATTTGAAAGATAATCATGTCTGCATTTTTGAAGGTAAGTATAAAAAAATGTTTCAAGAAGGAAAATTAAAGATCTGGGTTAGAGGCTGCCACTGTTGATATTGTTATTATTAAGTGCTTTTGAGTCCATTTCATCTCATAGCCATCCTGTATAGCGTTTTCATGTAGCAACTGGTGGACTCAAACCACCGACCTTGTTGTTTTCTGTTCAGTGTTGATCCTGCAGTGCCACACCAAGAATCCAGATGTTGCCAGTGAATCGAATAAAATAAGTATAAATTTTAAATAATGGGTTTTAGCAACAGGGTGATCATGGTAATTTAGTTAAGAGTTTTAGTGAAGTGTTGGTTTTGATTACCTGAAAGAAATAAATTTAGGACGAGAGAATAAGGAAAGTCATTTTGGAGAAAACCTATTAACATAGACTTTTTGTAAATATATAGATAAAAATATGATGAGAGCTGGAAGGATATTGGCCCAAAAGATTTTGTTAAATGTTTTGAAGGAAGATGGAGCGATTCAGTCAAAAGAAACATTTGCTGATGTTTTTATAGATTTATCTTTCATTTAATAGGATAGAAGGGAGTGCTGGTAGTCATTATGGTAGTGAAAGGTTGAGTTTTCTTGAAAAAAGAAAAAAATAATTGTCCTTCTTTAATATAATAGATGACTACAAAGAACATAAGCACAGATACAAATGGCTATGTAAACATTGTAGTTGGAACTTATGGGGGTACTCATCTTATAGCTCGGACTTTTGCAGCAAATAAGAAGTAACTGAGGTCAGTAACCAAGAGCAAAAATACCGGCATAAAATCTGGCATTAAAAGGGACAGGAGAATTTATCATTTAAGGAGAAGAAAAGAAAAACTACATTGAAGACACCAATAAGTTTATAGATTTAGAAATGGTAAGACTAATTGCTGTATAGTTTCTTTTTTGTCATCAAATAAGTGAAATGTTATGAGACTACCCAGGGGGAGGGAATATGATGGTTTAAGTGCAAAAAGAAGCTGATAATTTTTTTTTTTTTCATTTTTCTTCAGGGATTGGGAGATTGTTTGTATGAAGAAAACTGTAATGAGAGGTCTGTTTGTGCTAAGAACCTCTTAAAACGTGTGGTCATAAATTTAAAGTAAACCCAGTCAGTATGGTTTTCTTTTGTTACAATTTGTGTTTAGCTACCGGTGTCCAGAATTGTGTAAAAAATACATAAATATTTTTAAAACAAATATAGCCAGGTTTAGAGATTTTTTTTTCCCCCCAAGTAAATAAAATAGATACACTAGAGGATGGAGGAATATTGGTGTGGTTCTGTGGGTCAAGCAATGGACTGCAAAGTCAGTTTGAACAACAAGGTCAGTGATTCAAGGTCACCAGGTACTCCTTGGAAACCCTATACAAGGTCGGTAAGGATCAGAACCACCTGGAAGGCACTCAACAACAACAACAGAGGATGAGGACAAAGGTGAGAGAGGAAGAAGATAATGAGTAGC
>NW_006408888.1:2014054-2015426 GCF_000296735.1 Chrysochloris asiatica | reverse complement strand
GACTGCAAGGTTGGTTTGAACTGCAAGGTTGGTTTGAACTGCTATGTTGGCGTTTTAAGCTCTCCAGCCATTCCTTATAAACCCTATACAAGGTCGCTATGAATTAGAACCGACTCAATGGCACTTAACGATAACAGCAATCTTTATGGGGGTGGCACGGTTGTTCTGTAGAGAAGCACTGCACTGTGAACCACATTATCAATGGTTTGAGGCTAACAGCCTATCCATGGAATAAAGATGGGGACTATCTGCTATGACAAAGATATGCAGTTTTGGAAATCCTACACAGGGTTACTATTTTGATGAGGTCACTTAACAAAAACAATATTTATAGGAGCACATCTTCAGATATTGTGTCCCATGGAGGTACTAGTGGGTTCACATCTTTCTGGTTAGTAGCTGAACACTTGATAACAACAGTAATATACCTATAGGATTATTTATAGAGTTTCAAACATATTCCATTGATATATTGACAATTATAGATTTGCATTATAAAATGATAACATATGCAGTTTTATTTTTTATTTTTTAATTTCCAATTACATATTTCAAACATAAAATGTTCTAACGGATTGGATTATATTCATATATTTATAGTTTAACCCATTTTCACGGAACTTAGTTTTAGAAGAGACTTAGTTAGAATTAAAAGAAATATTGAAACACAGCATAGAGTTTCCTTTTCAATTACCTGTGTAGGTTATCGTTGTTGTTTGGTTGTATTGAATCAATTTTGACTCAATTACAGAATAGAAAACAGGGTTTTCTAAACTATAAGCTTTACATTCTATTGTGCATGGGGTCACTATGAGTTGGAACCTACTCAATGACACCTGAAAACAACAACAATCTTTGAGGGAGCAGATTACCAGCTCTTTCTTCAGCTCAAACACTGTGTAGGTTTGAGCCACCAATCTGTAGTTAGTAGCTAAGAAGTTAATCATTTGTGCCAATACGTATTCTTAGGACATTTCCTGTATTACATCTTATACTAATATGGAACATTTGCTAAAAAATAATACAATATTATAAACTAAAGTCTGCATTTTATTTAGATTATTTTTGTTGATGTTTTTCTTAAGTGCTGGCAAGTCATATCTGATTATGTTGTTACTGTTAGGTATCTGGACAGACTCATAACAATCCTATGCACAACAGAACAAAATACTGCCGGGTCCTATGCTAACCTCACAATTTTTGCTACAGTTGAGCACATTACTCTTGCCACTGATCCAATCCATCTCATTGGGGTGATCCCCTTTTTGGCTGACCCTCCACTTTACCAAGCATGTTGGCCTTCTCCAGGGACTAGTCCCTTCTAATAATATATCTAATATAGAGTTGAAGTTTGGCTATCCTGGCTTCCAAA
>NW_006408888.1:2010391-2013594 GCF_000296735.1 Chrysochloris asiatica | reverse complement strand
CTGCTTCTATGAGTGTTGATAGTTGATCTGAGCAAAATGAAGTCTTTGACAACTTCAGTTTTTTCTCCATTTATCTAGATGTTATTTATTGGTCCAGCAGTAAGTATTTTTGCTTTCTTTACATTGAGGTACAACATGTATGAAAGACTGTGGTCTGATCTTCATCAGTATTTTACATATTCTTCTCTTTCAGCAAGCAAGGTTGTATCATGTGCTTATTGCAGGTTGTTAATGAGGCTTCCTCCAATCTTGATGTCTCATTTTTCTTCATGTAATCCAGCTTCTCAGATTATGTGCGCAGCTTGCATATTGAATAAGTGTGGTGAAATAATACAGCCCTGTCACACGTATTTACTAATTTTAAAGCACTCAGTGTTTCCTTGTTCTCTTCAAACAACTGCCTCTTGGTCTATGTACAGGTTTCTCATGAACACAATTACGTATTCTGGAATATTTTCCTCTGCAATGTTCATCCTCCACAGTGTTGTCCTTAGCTTGTCATGATCCACACAATCGAAAGCCTTTGCATAGTCTTCAAGTACAGGCAAACGACTTTGTAGTCTTCTCTACTTCCAGCCAAGATTCATTTAAAGTCAGCAATGATAGCCCTCATTCCATGTCCTCATCTGAATCTTGCTTGAACCTCTGGAAGTTCTCTGTCAATGTGCTGTTGCAGCCATTTTTAAATTTTCGTTAGCAAAATTTTACTTATGTGTTATAGTAATAATATTTTTTGATTATTTCACATTCCACTGAGTCACCGATCTTTTGAATAGGCAGAGATATGATTCTTTTCCAATCAGTTGACCAGGTAGCTGTCTTCCAGATTCCTTGGCATAGATAAATGAGTACTTCCAGTGCCACAGCAGTTTGTTGAAAGATTTCAATTTGTATTCTTTCAGTTCCCAGAGGCTTGTTCTTTGCCAATCACCTCTAGTCCTGTTGCTGTGTGCAATTTTCAGATTATTTGCTCAGCATACAGATTGAATAACCATAGTGAAAGAATGCAACCCCCATACACACCTTTCTTAATTTTAAACCATTCAGTGTTCCCTTCTTCTGTTTAAACAATTGCCTCTTGATCTATGTACAGGTTCCTCATTGCAAAATTAAGTGTTCTGGAATACTCATCCTCTGCAATGTTGTCCATAACTTGTTATAATCCACAAAATTGAAAACCTTTGAGTAGTCAATAAAGCACAGTTTAACATCCTTCTGGTACTCTCTGATATCAGTCAAGATCCATCTGATGTCAGCAATCATTCCACATTCTCTTCTGAATCT
This sequence comes from Chrysochloris asiatica, assembly GCF_000296735.1. NCBI lineage: Eukaryota > Metazoa > Chordata > Mammalia > Afrosoricida > Chrysochloridae > Chrysochloris > Chrysochloris asiatica. The sequence goes on along the minus strand of NW_006408888.1, from coordinate 2,012,310 downwards.
AGTTTGAACCTCATGAAGTATGGTTGCAGCCATTTTTGTATTATCCTTAGCAAACTGTTATTTGCCTGTGGTATTAATGATATTGTGTAATGATTTCCACATATATGGATCTCTTCTAGTCAGTTGGCCAGGTAGTTGTCTTAGAAATTTCTTGGTCTAAATGAATGAGTACTTTCAGCACTGTGTCAGCACTGTGAAATATTTCAATTTGTATTCCATCAATTCTCAGACCTTTGTTGTTTTCCAATGCCTTCAATGCACCTTGGGCTTCTTCATTCAGTGTCATTGACTCTTGATCAGATGCTACCTACTGAAATGGCTGAACATTGACCACATATTTTTGTACAGTGAGTCTATGAATTCCTTTCATCTTCTTTTTATTTTTTGAAAGCTTTTATTGTGAGTTGAGTGAATGAAGGTTTAGAGGGCATCTCATCAGTTTTACATTCAGGAAATTATTGAAATGATTACACTCCCCTCCATGCAACATCAGAGAACAGAATTTACCTCAATTACCTCTTTTTATTTTGATATATACATACCACATTGAAAATATATACTCAATTAAATGTGCAAAGGTTACATTTTACAATTCAGCATCCTGCCCACAGGCACATTGCTTTTTTTAATCCATGGTCCTCTATTCCACTGCTGTTCTCTCTCTATGCCATCACCTCTATGTTGCTAGGATCCCTTGCTCATTTCATATTCTTCCCTCTTGGCGGTCCCCTGTTTCTGAAATGACAGTTTAACTGCTCTGCCCTTTTAGTTGCAAATCACAATTAGACCTGAAAACAATTACTTGCAATTGAATCATAAAATCCTATCCTTCTCATCACCAGACCCATCTGGACAAGAAGGAAACTAGTCAGCAGAGATTCTATTTTCCTTCCCTCATTCTGAGATTAAGCATCCTCGTGAAAGTCTATAAGCCAGAAATTTCATGCTTTTATACACCCCCAATTTGGGGAGCAGAAGTCTAAGTTGCTCATCCTTACCAACCCAGTTTACTGAGGAGCCATACTTGATCCTTGATGCAAAGAATCCGTACCTATTAAATTAGAATTTTGGACAGCTACATTCATAAACAAGGGTTCAGTTTACTATGTTGTAGTAATTGATATGTGTTCCCTGAATCATATTCCTTTATCTTCATTTGGTTGACTTCCAATTGGCAAACCATCCACACTAGGTCCACTGGGTACTGTCTGGGAGTTTTCACATGCCTCCTCCTATTCAGATTAGGAGTCTGCTTCATTCTTAACGCTAGCCTCTGGTGGGTAGGTCAAGTGTCTTTGGGCTTGGGAGTTCACAGATCTCCCTTAACTTCAAACCAGCCATATTTTCCTCTTATCTCTCACATTTCAGGCTCATCAGGCATCTATGAAATATGGCAATCACTGCCTATGTCTTCTTTGCTGTATTTCCCCCACTTCCACTCACAAGTTGACTAGGATGGTTGCCAGTTAACACACAAGACTGTTCTTGCGTTAACTTTGAGTTTCAGTCTTAGAGAGGAATTTACCCTGAAGGGCTGATTTTTCTTGCCTTGATGCTTCAACTTATCTGATACTATCTCGGCAAAACAGTGTGCTTACTACCCCTCAACCCCTGTTGGTCTTTATATCAAGAAGTATTTTCTGTCACCAAGGAAGCAATTTGGGCAGCCAACAAACATATGAAGAAAATGTTCATGATCATTAGCCATTAGGAAGGTGCGAATCAAAACAACAATGAGATATCATCTCACACCATCAATAATAGTAAAGTTAAAAAACAGCAACAACAGGTCAACAAATGCTGGCAAGGATATGGACACACTGGGACCCTCCTACATTGCTGGTAGGAATGCAGAATTGTCCAACAACAGAATGGTTCGAAACAGTATGGCACTTCCTCAAAAAGTTGCAAATAAAATA
>NW_006408888.1:2004909-2005564 GCF_000296735.1 Chrysochloris asiatica | reverse complement strand
CCAAAAAAACAAAAACAAAAACAAAAAAAATCAGAGTGAATAGAAGCAAATACTGTTGAATGAAGATGCATGGAGGAGATTGTTATCATTACAATGAATCCATGAGTGTAATCACTCAATTCACAATACAAACTTAAAAACAAACAACACCCTAACCCCCAAAATCTTTTGTTGGTACAAGTTCTAGACAATTGCTTCAGTTATTGTTGAGTTTTAATAAAATATACTCAAATTGCAAATACATAAAAAACCCATATTTTTATAAAATAAACATTGGGCTTTACATGGAAGATTAAATCAAAGGCTTAAGTAAGAGATTTAGCTACATCCATTCCTTTGCAAAGTAGATTCAAGATGATTCTGAATCCTTTGAGCTCACTAGAACACAGTTTGTGTCTCTGATGCTAGGGCATTACATATTCCTACAATTAAAGCAGTAGATTCAAAATAAACAATGATTGTGAAGACAAAGAAATAAATCATAAATTGTTTCAATTTTGCCTTTCTATGTGACCCTTGGGGTTGTGGTTAAATGTCTGTAATAATGCAACAGAGTATACTGCAGCATAAAATCTTTCCATTTTCACCAGGAAATATTAATTTTTATTTATGTAATTAAAATGCTTTGCTTCATCTTAAAAAGAAAAAGAAAAAA
>NW_006408888.1:1971836-2003475 GCF_000296735.1 Chrysochloris asiatica | reverse complement strand
TATGACTAATGATTGTGAAAATTTATTCCATGTTAGTTTGTTGCCTGAATGTTTTTCTTGGTGAAATATCTATTCATGTCCTGTGCCCATTTTTTAATTAGGTTATTTTTCTTTTTTCTTGAAGATGTGTTGTAGTTTCCTATAAATTTTAGAGATTAGTCCTTGTATGATATGTCACTGCAGAAAAAATGTTCCTGATCTGTGGGCTCCCTTTTTACTCTTTTGATGAAACATTACTCCTGTTTCTAATTTTTAGTATGCCCCACTTGTCTATTTTGTCTTCTATTGTTTGTGTGTTTTTTTGCAATGTTTGACAGTCTACGAATTCTATGTATCAAAGAGTCTTTAAGTGTGACCCTATTTTTTCATTGATGATCTTTATAGTTCTGTGATTTACATTTAGATCTTTAATCCTTTTTCATATATAGTGTGAAATATAGGTCTTATTTAATTATTTTGCAAATTGATTTCAAATTTTGCCAACACCATTTGTTAAAGAGAATACCTTTTCTCCATTTAAGGTATTTTGGTTCTTTGTCAAAGATAAGTTGACCGTAGGTGGATGGATTTACTTCAGGGTTCTCAATTCTACTCCATCATCTATTTGTCTTTCATTGTTCCAGTACCAGGCTATTATAACCACTGTGGCTCTGTAGTAAGTTTTGAAGTCAAGGAGTGAGAGGCCTCCCACTTTGTTCTTTTTCTTAACCAGTGCTTTGCTCATTTGAGGTTCTTTCCCTTACAAATAAAGTTTGTGATCTTTTTTTTCCCCACCTCTTTGAAGAATGTTGTTGGTATCTGGATTACGTACGATTGCATTATATCTGTACACTGTTTTGAGTGGTATTGACATTTTTACACAGTTAAGTTTTCCTGTCTGTGAGCACATTACACTCTTCCATTTTTGTAAATCTGTTTTAGTTTCCTGTAGTAGTGTTTTGTAGTTTTCTTTATATAGGTCTTTTGTTTCTTCAGTTAGATTTATTCCTAAATATTTTATCCTTTGGGTGGCTACCATAAATGGTACTTTTTTCTTATTTCTTCTTCAGAAATGTTTTCATTAGTATATAGGAATTCAACTGATTTTTGTATGTTCATCTTGGACCTGCCACTTTGCTGAATCTTCTGATGATTTCCAGTAGTTATTTTGCTGAGATTTTGGGATTTTCTATGTATAGGATCACATCATCTTCAAACAGAGAGAGTTTTATTTCTTCTTTACCATTTGGATACAATTATAAACAACTAGCTTACAATTTCCCTTTCTTTCCTTATAGCTCTGGCTAAGACTTCCAACATAATACTGAATGGGAATTCTGATAAAGGGCATCTTTGTTTGGTTCCTGTCTGCAAAGGGATTGCTTTCAATTTCTCTCTATTGAGAGTTATGTTAGCTGATGGTTTTGTATATATGCTCTTAATTATGTTGAGAAATTTCCCTTCAATTCCTACTTTGATGAGTGTTTTTGTCAGGAATGGGTGTTGGATTTTGTCAATTGTCTTTTATGCCTCAATTGATATAATCATGTGGTTTATATCCTTTTTAAAAATATATGTGGTGAATTATGTTGATTGATTTTCTAATACTGAATCATCTTTGCATCTCTGGTAGAATCCCATTTGGTCATGCTTAATAATTTTTGATGTGTTTTTGAATTTTATTGGCTATAATTTTGTTGAGAATTTTAAAATCTGTTTATGAGGGACATCAGTCTATAATGTTCTTTTATAGTCTCCCCTAGTTTTAGTATGAGGGTTATGCTTACTGTGTAAATGTATTAGAAAGTTTTCAAATCTTTTCTGTATTCTGGAGTAGTTTGAGTAGAATAGGTATCAGCTCTTCCCTGAATGTTTGATAAAAGTCACTAGGAAAGCCATTTTTGGTAGGATTTTTGTTTTATTTTGTTTTTCTTTTTTAAGATTTTTATTGTGAATTGAGTAAAAGTTTACAGGGCAGACCATCATTTTTACATTCAACAAATCATACACGTTGTTTCATTACAATAATTATAATCCCCTCCATGTACCATCAGTTAACAGTATTTCTCTCCAAACACTTTAGCTTTTTTTTTTTTTTTATTGTGAATTATGTGATAGTTTACATGGGAGAACATTAGTTTTTGGTGGGATTTTTTTTGATGATCTGAACTTTTTCTTCCTTTATTATAGTTCTATCACTCTGTGTAAGTGTAGGTAGGTTGTGTTTTCTAAAAATGCATCCAACTCCTTTAGATTTTTTAATTTTTAGGAGTACAATTCTTCATAGTATTCTGTTATCCTTTTTATTTCCATTGGTTCTGTGGTAATATCTCCTGGGTGTTTTCCTATGCAGCCTGACTCATAACAACTATGCTCCCAGAGCTCCTGAAGTGTGTAACAAAATAGTCTTTTTATATTTCCAGATATCAACTAGGATATATGTATATATATGAGGGAGCTTCAAAAAGTTTGGTGTATTTCTTTAAGTATTTTCTTAAAGACAACCTTTCTAAGAAAACAATTTTTTAAAACTTTTTAATATGATTTATGAGTACACAACCAGCTTCTATTTATATAAATCTTAGAGCTTTGGGCATTGATTATTCTCCATATAAATAAACAAAACAGTACAACAGTAATAGTCAATAAAATAATGCACAAAGGAACTAAAATTTTGAAGAAAAGTCTCAGTTAATTTTTCATATGGATAATAAATTTACATGGATGATTATTTATTTGATGAAGATTTTGTTTTTCTGTTCTTTATTGTTTTTATTTCATTGTTGCTATGCTTGTTGATGGAGTCCTGGTGTGGACTTTATCTCAGTATAATTAAGAGAGTATATACAAAACCAACAGCAATGGCTTTACACATGGACCTTATCAATTAAATTGAAGATATAGTCCTGACTGCTAACCACATAGTCAATGGTTCAAATCCACCAGTTGCTTCTCTGAAACCCTACACAATGTTGTAATGAACCTGAACCAACACGTAACAACAATATGCTTGTTAACAGTATGTCTTTTGGGCATTCTGTATCTTATTCTACCCTCACTCTCACACATTTCATTATTTTCTATTTTACATGTAAACAGTTTGCAATACCTAGTATTTACAGTTTGCTCTTAAAATCTGTTATGCAAAAGTTAGTAGTTTAACATTGTTTCATTTAATAAATCCACCATAGTAAGTTTTTAGGTGTGTAGGAGATCTTAAATTCTGGAATCCTGGAGTCCTGGTGTAGCACTATAGGATAAGCACTGGATTGCTAACCTTAAGGTTGTCTGTTCAAACCAACCAGCTTCTCCTTGTAAACCCTATACAGTATTGCAATGACTCAGAACTGACTCAATCTCACTTAGAAACAACAGCAGAGATATATTGTAGGTTTCATTTTATCTAATTGTCTAGACGTATGAGCAACCGCCAACCTAAGTATAAGGAACTACGTTAGATCATCTGGTGATTCAGTGTCCTTTATCCTCCTTTATTTTCATCCTTCATTCAATATGTGAACTTCATTCACAAAATTTATCACCATAACAATTTTCCACATAGACCTTATGAAATGGAATACACAGAAATTAAATTGACTATATCTGTGGGCAGCAATGGTAGAAAAGCTCAATATCAAGATTCTGGATAAAAAATATTTACATAAAAACTATTGTTTGCTATTCTTTTATTGATTTCCCACTAGCTACAATTTTCTACCTTAAAATGAAGATTGTTGTCACAAATTTAGCTAGAAGATTACTTCAGAGTCTTATTCTTTTTTATATAAAGTCTATGCAAAACAGAGTGCAGTATCAAGAACATAGCAAATGATGAATTGTGTGTCTATGATATTGCTTCTTCCTGTTCTGTTACATATTTAGAAATCCCAAGAGTTAAACTCAGTTTTTTCTAACTCTATAGTGAGGAAATTTTTTTTATATTATATTGTAATCATGTCTCATAATAGTACAGTAAACATTCCAATATTTACATTATTTTATCAATAATTTATTAAGCAGCACACTTTGGTAATCCTCTGAATATGTTATCCATTATTAAATAGCATACAAGGAGACTTGAAAATGTTTTAATTCCATGTTTCCTTGAACTTTTTGATGCCCCTCATACTTATAAATGTGACTGTTTACCCTAAATAACTGTAACAAACACTTAAGTCTCATTAAATGTTTCTCTATGCTTTAGCCCATTTAAAATTATCAGTTAAATCAATTCACTGATTTGAATTAGCAAAAATGCTCTTAATGTAATTAGTTTCATCTAGGTTCTTTGAGATTAAACAATTCAGTAGTTAATTGTGTCAAAGAATTTTATCTTCCTTATATTACCCAGCTTTTGCATATTTAATTCTTTAAAACCCATAACTGTTGTAACTAAATGAAAATCCCTACTAGTTAATGATGATTTCAGATTATTTGCATGCATTTTAATATATCAACACTTCAAAACTAACAACTGATTTTCAAAAAGAAGTCTTGTAATGTAAATGTTGTTGCATTATTGTAATGTACTGAATTAATTAGCTCCTGGGAAATTTCCCTAGAGCCTTTCTTTCCCACCTTTCTGAAGAAAGTTGTGCTTTTTGATTTTACATTCTAGAGAGATCAGGATAATGCCCAAATACTTTGTAATCATTTTCCAATGTAAAATATTGCCCATAGGTTTTGAATTATGCATTACAAAGATTATAATAATAATACACACATAGAGAATGTTTATAGGCTTTTATAATTTAATTTTTATAAGTGTCATTGGGTTTTAGAATTCACTTTATTTTAATTGAAAAAATCATTTTTTAAAAACATTTAACTAACTTAAATTTAATCAAGCAATTTGAAGATGCATCTTTCAAATTTTTGACTAGTTCTTTAGTAATATAAAGTAACTCCTTGATGTGAAAGCAATATTTGTTTTTTATAAGATCAGTAAATTTAATAGAATTAGATAGGCCAAAAACTTGACTTATTAAGAAATGCGTTCAGAAATATTCTCATTCCACAGTTAAGTGTAATACAATTATTTATTTTTACAGCAGAGTTAAATGGTTAAGCACATGTAATCCTGACTCAAATATTAAGCACAAATATCATGTCCATAGCTTACCTTTCTTATCTTGAGAATCCTATTTAATATGTCTGTGTCTTAGTTATCTCTTTTAGAAAATGGCAATAATAATAGTACTTACCTATTCGAAAATTGTGAGAAATCAAACATGTAAGTCTCTTAAAGTGTTTAGCAAATGTAACTATTAGCTACTGTACGTATTTTATATAATAGCCTATTTTATAATAGGCTTTGTATAATAGCCTATTTTCATGTAGTAAGTTATGCTATATCTATAGATTTAATATTGTATTTTGTAAAGCAAATGTGAATATTCATTTTTTGAACTTCATGCAATTAAAATGAATTCATAGTTGTTGGTCATTAGTATGCAAAAGTTGGAAACAAAGACAAAGGATCAGTAGTTGAAAAATATAGCCTTGCGTATAGAAATTATACTGGGCATCACATGATAGAATTTTGCAAGATGAATGACTTAATCATTGCAAATACCTTTTTTTCAACAACACGAATAATGGCTTTACACATGGACCTTATCAATTAAATTAAATATACAGGAATAAAATCGACTACATTTGTGGGAATTGACAATGGAGAAGCTCAATAACATCTGTCAAAACAAGGCCAGGGGACAATTGGAACAGATGACTAATTGCTCATATGCAAGTTCAGATTGAAGTGAAGAAAATTTAAACAAGTCCATGAGACCTAAAATATAACTTGAGTGTTGGTGGGTTGGTTAGGTGCCATTGAAAAATTTCAAACTGCTAACCTTGAGATTAGCAGCCCAATTCATATTGAGTATGCTACCCATGCTCCTTATGACTTGAGTGTATTCCGCTTGAATTTAGAGACCATCTCAAGAAAAGATTTCATTCATTAGACACTAATGACTAGAGAGTACATTAGCTATGATATGACATCAAGAAAACAGAAGGTCATTAAAAAGACAGTAAAAAGGAAAAGATTGAAGTTGCTGTCAGAAGAAACTCTGAAACTTACTCTTGAATGTAGAGAAGTTAAAATGACTGGAATAAAGGAGGAGGTCAGAGCTGAATAGAAAATTTCAAAGGGCAGCTCAAGAAGACAAAATAAAATATTATAACGACCTGTACAAAGAGCTGAAGTTAGAAGACCAAAATGGAAGAATATGCTCAGCATCTGTCTTAAGCTAAAAGAACTAAAGAAAAAAAATTCGAGTCTCAGGTTGTAATATTAAAGGATTATATGAGCAAAATATTGAATGATGAAGGAAACATCAACAAATAATTAAAGTAATACACAGAGTCACTGTATCACAAAAAAATTGGTTTATGTTCAGTCATTTCAAGAAGTATCACATCCAGAACTAAAAGTATTAATGGGAGAAATCCACATAGTACTTAATGCATTGATGAAAAACATGGTTCAAGGATTTGGTGGAATACCAATATTTCAACATACAAATGTATTGCTGGAGGCACTCACTTGTATATGACAATAAATTTGGAAGGCAGCTATCTGTCCAACTGATTGAACAAGACCAATATTTGTTCCCATTATAAAGAAAGATGACCCAACAAAATGTGGAAATCACCTAATTGCTTGCCCAGGAGACATCAAAGCATGTGGTCGGGACCCTCAAGGCAAACCCCCTTCCATGACTAAGACTCAGAGGGAACATATGAGAAGACATTAGCATAATATGCAAATAAAATATTGCTGAAGATCTAGCCAATGTCTGTTTCCCATTTTTAGTTTCAAAGGATCACCTGTAGCAATTTTACTTAGTTGGCAAGTGCAGCAATGCACCTTCACTGCCCTACCTTGTTGTTGTTGTTGTTAAGTACCATGGAGTTGGTTCCAACTCATAGTGACCCTGCACAGGGTTTCTGAGGCTGTAAATCTTTACGAGAGCAGAAAGCTTCATCTTTCTCCCGTGGAACAGCTGGTAGTTTCGAACTGCTGACCTTGTGGTTCACAGCCTGATTCATAACTACTACGCTACCAGAGCTCCTTTATTTATCTACTTCCAATGATAATAAACTTGATGAAATTATGAATGAAAACATATTTAGATTAAAATTGTTATAAGTGACTAGAAGTATCTATTTAAACAGAAAAAAAAATGGTCTTTCAGTTTTTTAAATAAACTGGAGTTTTTAATTTATGTTCAGTAGGTTCCAACTCATGGAGACCCATGTGAGCACTGTTGTGTAGGGATTATAAGGATATGATATTCCAGTAGCAGATCTCCAGACCTATCTTCTGAGGTGCCTCTGGGTGTATTTGAACTGTCAATCATTTTGCTAATAGTCCAGCATTTAAATATTTGTGCCACCAAGGGAGCCCCACAATCTGATAGAAAATTGAAAATCTATCATGCACTAAATAATAATCCAGAGCCCTGCTGCAACCCTGTAGAAAGAGTACAGGACTGTGAACTGCAAAGTTGACAAAAGACACTCTCAGAAATCATACACAGTGTTTTTATGAGTTGAAATAGATTTGAAGGAACACAACAACAACAACAAATAATAATTCAGTAAATAAATCACATGCATTAAGCGTTTAATAGCTGCATCAGGGTTGAATCCTTTCAACAGATATTTTAATCTCTATGCTGAGGAAATTATTCAAGAAGTTGGACAACATGAAGAAGAACAGAGTATAAAGATTGGAGGGATACAAGAACAAGCAATCTGCTTGCTCAGGAGACATCAAGGCAAGTGGTCGGGACCCTCAAGGCAAACCCCCTTCCATGACTAAGACTCAGTGGGAACGTATGAGAAGACATGTGCTCTCACTGGTGACTACATTGGTCACCGATAAGGTGAAGTGAGGAAAAAACAGAAATGAAGCTGAAAGCTAAGCCCTACCACGTTCAATAGACTCCTGTGAACCTGGGTGGAGACCTGGTTGGCCAGTAGTATGGCAAGATCTTGGGAATCTTGAGCCCAGACAGAGTTAGTGACATAGCCACAGAGGACTAGAGTGGAAAGTAAGGCATCCAGCTGATAAGAAGAGAGGGCATATGCACAAGAACACCCACACTTGCAGATAATACTCACTTGAGCTGGCTTCAATGGCTGGATGACCCGAGCTCAACTAGAAGAAGAAAGAAGAGGAAAAAAAGAGTGATTTGGTACAATTTGCTGAACTTGACCTACACCTATGGATGCAATCGCTCAAAAGAGGGAACAAATTTTTACAGCAAGGATCATTCCCACGCCCTCTCTACACAGGGTAGACCGGGATGGGCAACTTGGACATTGGCTACTCAAAATGGGAGGGAATACAAAGGCAAGAAGTGACTGGCTTGCAAGCTCTCAAGAGGGAGCCTAGATCCAGAGGGAGTGGAGGAAGGTAGATTCTCCACTGAGTAGTATACAATCTGTCTGGGCGGAGCTCATCAAAGGAGATGAGCATAGTATTCATGTGGCACAATAATGAATAATTGCTATCAGGACTGACTGTGATGGACATTTTATATCTAAAGTAGGGTAGTGGTTTACATTGCAGACCAGGAACAGAGGTCCCTGGGATCATGAAGGGAGAAGAGTGCAGTGCGGAACCCTACCCAGAGAAACAGTGATGCCAGAGATGGAGCCAGAGATGATGACATGACGAGATAGAGCATCTGGGGATTCTAGACCCAGAGAGGGAGAGGGGCTGTGTGCTAATGACTGGAGAGCAGATCTTCAGGGTATACCCTTTGGTTGGTTGATGCTGCATGGAAAGGATTGTAACCAAGACAATGTAACAATATACGATAAGATGAATGTAAAGCTAATGTTCTTCCATGTAAACTATCACATAATTCACAATAAAACATTTAAAAATAAATAAATACATAAATAAATAAGATTGGAGAGAGACTGATTAACAACCTGCAATGTACAGGTGGCAGGCCTTACTTGCTGATAGCAAAGAGAACCTAAAGAACTTTCTAATGAAGATATAAGCATATAACCTTTATTATGTATTATACCTCAACATAAAGAAAAAAATACATTCATAACTGGACCCATAAACACCACCATGATCATCAGAGAAAAGGTTGAATCTCTCAATAATTTTATTCTATTTAGAGCCACAATTAGTGCCCATGGAAACAGCAGTAAAGAAATAAAGGAACACAAATGTATTACTTTGGGGAAATAATGTATTAAAGACCTTCTTAGAATTTTTAAAAGCAAAAATATCACTTGGAAGACTAAAAGCACACCTGACCCAAACCAGGGTATTTTCATTTGCCTCATATGCATTGGAAATGAATAAAGTAAACAGAAAAAGAATTGATACCTTTGAATTATTGTGTTGAAGAAGAACACTGAATGTACTGTGGGCTTCCAGAAGAATAAATCTGTCTTGGAAGAAGCGCAGCAGAAATGGTAAGATGAAGAGACTTCCTCTCACACACTCTGGTCACATTATCAGGGGTGATCAATCTCTAGAGAAAGACATCATGCTCGGTAAAGTAGAGGATCACTGAAAAAGAGAAAAATCTTCATTGAGATGGATTAACACCGTGACTGTAAAAATGGGCTAAAACATAGTAATGATTATGAGAAGGGTGCTGGACTAGATAGTATTTCTTTCTGTTGTACAATGATTATAAGTTGGAATTGACCCAATAGCAACTAGAAAACATGGCACTGTTTCTTATAGTATAAAAACATATATGTTATTATTTATTTTTAATTGACACTAGTGATATATAAGAATTTCACTATTTGAAAATGTTTTATTAAACCAATCAGAGTGAAAATTTGAATGTAAAGTCTTTGTGATTGTGACTTTTCAAATAGCAAATGACAACAAAATTATTCCTGTTGATTTTTTTTCATTAATTTTTTTTAATGATTCCAGAAATACTGATAGCAAAGTTTTAGGAATAAATGGTCTTACTTAGTATCACGCCATGTTTTTTCCCATTATTACCATTTTACATACATGCATTGACAGTACAGGTAAATTAACATGGATAAGAATTGGAAATGAATATAACCTGCCTACTGGTAGCGTAGTGATTACAATTGGGCTGATAACCTCAGGATCAGCAGTTTGAAACTACCAGCTGTTCCGTGGGGAGAAAGATGTAGCTTTCTGCTTCCGTAAAGATTTACAACCTTGGAAACCCTGTACAGGGTCGCTATGAGTCGGAACCGACTCCATGGTAGATAACAACAACAATGTTTAAAAATATATGGCAACAAATTAAATCCTATTTAAGAAAATAAAAAATAATGCTTATGCTATCCCCATCTGTTGTTGCTGTTGTTAAGTGCTGTCGAGTCGGTTCCAACCCATAGCGACCCTGTACAGGGTTTCCAAGGAGCAGTTGGTGAGCTTGAACCACCAACCTTGCAGTTCAAACGACTTTGCAGTCTGCATTAACTCACAGTGGTGCAAGTTTCTTAGTTTATTATTAATCTAATAATAATAAACTCTCATCTTTGTATAAAATAATAATATATAAATACCTAGTAGTATCTCGGATCCAGATATGTTAGTATAGTTGTTTAGTGTAGTAAAGTCAATTCCAATTAAAGGAAACCTTACCTAACAGAGTAGAACAGCTCCATATAATTTTCTAGTCTATAATCTTTAGAATTGCAGATAAACAGGTCTTTGTGTTATGGTGCCACCTCTGTATCATCAGAGTTCCCTGTCAGGACCATAGAACCAGGACTAATATTTTGGCAAACATGAAAACTTAAAAAAATTGATCAAGGTTGATTAATTTCCATGCATTTCTGTTGTATTTCTGGTGTGGAGCTGCGGGTTAATATGCTGGGCTGCAAGGTCGGTGATTCAAGATCACCAGCAGCTCCTGGGAAACCCTATACAGGGTAGCTATGAGTCAGAACTGACCCGACAGAAATTAACAACAACAAAAGATATAAACTAATTCCAATTGTTCTATGTCAGGAATTCGAATATATTTTTGTTTCATTGAGGAGGGAACCTTAGGAGACCTGCCAGCTCATCATTTTCTACTAAGGTTATTCTAGTTCCTTGAACCTTGATAAGAATTGTCTTTACTACCTAATGTTATTCTAGATAATTTAGTGACTGTGATTACAATGTTTTAGTCTTACAGATGCCTGTTATGTTATTTTCTTCCCAGGGCAAGCAAAAGTTTCATATATTTCAAACATTAATTACCTTTACTAGAAGAAAAAAAATTTTTTTTGCTTCTAGTCACATTAATTTTCTCTTTCTCTCTCTCTCTTTATCTTTCTCACTCCATATGTTATAATTTGTCTCTGTATTTTTTTAAACCATTTACTCCTACCCTGCATATAGTTTTTTTTTTAAACTGTAAACTTTTTAAAAATGTAATTACTTTAAAAAAAAAGTTTTATTGTGAATTATGTGATAGTTTACATGGGAGAACATTAGCTTTACATTCATCCTATCGTAGATCATTCATGGCCATGGTTACGATTCCCTTCATGCCTCATCAACCCACCAAAGGGTATACCCTGGAAGCCTGACCCCTGGTAGTCAGTACACAGACCTTCTCCCTCTCTGGATCTAGAGTCCCCAGTCACTCCATCTCTCCATGTCATCTTCTCTGCTTGTTCTTTAGTAGTCAGTCAGACTGCCGTTATTGTTTTGTATTTTTCCTGTCAGTCTTTCTTTCAAGAAGTATTTTCTATTCTTCAATTCGCTCTAGACTGGTCTGCTTGTCCTTTCCAGTGGAAATTTCCCACCTCAGAAGATTTTGGATGGGGTTCAGGATTCCACCTATGGTCTTATGTAATGCATAAGGTTCCACAGGAAACCTCCTTCACTGGGCATGTTGTAGCCCATTTTAGGTATTCCAATCAGTTATAGGCAGAAGACAGACTTACAAGCTTTGTATGGTGATATTTCTGGCTATTCCTTTCTTTCCCCCTCAAGTGTCTATTTTATAATGGTATGTGAGGACACCAAGATTCAAAAGACAGCCATGCATCTTAACCTTATTTTACCCATTCCAACTATGTCTCAATCCCTGTATCCCAGAGCCCTGTTGTTCCAAGATTGTGCATACATCATTATTTACCTCTGTCCCACTTAGCCCATGCAAAACTGCCTAATTGTCTTCCCACCCACCTTGTTCTTCCATTTCCCTCCCCCTTCTTATCCATTGCCCTCCTCCCCAGCACCCAAACTATCTTGTGTCTATTCCCTACACTGTGCTACGCCTTCCCCTTCCTCTCCTCACCCCACCCCCCACATACCCATAACCAGTAAAGAATCTCACCTCCCCTTTAGTATGGGTTCTTTTTCTTAGTCTTTTACAATACTGCATACAGTTTTAAAACACCTCACTGGGCCCTGCAATAACTCCTCTACTTCTAGTAGAATTTATGGATTCCTGGTATATGAATTTGAAAATTATTAGTTTATGGTTTCTAATACCTTGGTATCCTGCTTTCCATATGTCCATTGAGAGCAAAAGTCAACCCAAGGAAAAAGTTCTTTAAGGGTAATCTGAAAGTTTTTAAATGACATTCATAAGTGATTATGTTAAAATTATCTTCTAGAGCAAAAGAGAATTATAACATTCATTTTCCTGGTTATTTCTTACACTCTCAAGCATGACAGTATAAAATTGTTCAAGTAGGATTGTTTTTTTTTTTTTTTTTTTTTCTCTATTGGAGACATGCTAAATTTAAAATATTAGATAGTACAAGAAAGGAAGTACTGAATTCATCTAATCTAACTAAAGCATAGATGTAAAGAAAAAATGAGAGTCATTTATACAAATAGCTCCTATAGGAAGAAAAAAAGTATTACTTAATTATAAAGACAATATGCATTTCTTAGTCTACAAACAAATTAGATCAAATTAATATGACTGAAATAATTTAATGAACATACTTTAAATATCAAATTTAAGCATGGATTTAGATGTCCTTGGTACTTAGAATTTTTCATAATGTTTTTGCTGCCATTTGTTTTTCCCATTGCAAATGATTGGATGTCAATGTCTTCACAAGCAGAATTACAGAAATCTTTGAAGTCATGTGAGATCCATTTATTTATTTATTTTTCAAATGAAGTCATTAAAATATATGAGAATTAATTGAAATTCACAATGTGTCATATCTAAATGGAGACAAGATTGCAAAACTTATTTTGTTGACCCTATTGCCATTGATCTGACTCATGTCAATACAAAGGCATCATAGTAGAACTTTGTTCCATAGGGCTTTCAATGGCTGATTATTAAGAAATAGATTTTCAGGCCTTTCTTACAAGGTCCACTGGGTGGACTCCAACTTCCAACCTTTTGATTAGCAGGGGTGTGTGTTAACACTTTGCATCACCCAAGGACCTCAGAAAGTAACCTCAGTACTATTATTTCCAGAATTTGATGTTTTCACTTTTTTTTTTTTTTTGCTTTTAATTAATATGAATTTTTTATTATGAAATGACTGTAGTATTTTTAATTGCCTTACATGGCATTGTTGATGCTGTTAAGTGCCGTTAAGTCAGTTCCAACCCATAGCCACCTTGAAAAGGGTTTCAAAGGAATGACTGGTGAGTTTGAACTATGGACCTTGCAGTTCAAACTGACCTTGTGGTTCGGTACTTATCCTACAGTGCCACATCAGCATTCCATTTATATGCCAAAAAAAACTTGTTAATGTATGCACCAATGCTACTAAAAC
The DNA here is from genome assembly GCF_000296735.1 of Chrysochloris asiatica. Taxonomy (NCBI): domain Eukaryota; kingdom Metazoa; phylum Chordata; class Mammalia; order Afrosoricida; family Chrysochloridae; genus Chrysochloris; species Chrysochloris asiatica. Next base: position 1,989,762 of record NW_006408888.1, on the reverse strand, counting down.
TTAGAACAGTAATTCCCTTATGGGATTAAAATGCTTGTTAATAGTATTAATGAAAAGAGATTATTTCAGCAGAATTCACAGAAAAAATAATTGCTATTGTTGTTAGGTGCTAAATCTTAAGAACCTTATGTTCAATAGAAGTAAACACTCTCTGTTTTCCTAATTGTTGTTATGTTCGAGTCCACTGTTGTGTCCATCCTTGTCTTTGGGGAATCTGATATTCCTAACACCACTGCCATAGTTTCCATCTACTCATCATTCCTCTCTTTGTTTACAAATTTTGCATTCCAATCAACAGTAATTATTATTGCATATTGATTACGCATCTTATCAATTTTAGAAGGAAGAAATTAGCAGAATTCTTCAATTTCTCCATCATTGATATGGGTGGATAGTGCATAAATTTGAATAATAGTTGTATTCACTGGTCTTCCTTGTGGGTTTTTAGATGTTATTCTATCACAGACATTATTGTATTTCAAGAAAGATCATGGAATGTCCTTTTTGATGATGAATTTGACATCATTCCTTTTGTATTTGTCATTCACATCGTAGTAAGCCAAATGGTAAATGCCAGTCCGCTTCAGCTCACTGTGTTTTAAGTGCCATAGAGTTGATTCAAACTCATAACAACTTTGTATAGAATATCTGCAGCTTTTTAAAATCTTTGAGGGAGCAAGGGAGTGTCTGGTGAGCTTGACATTGTAGTTCACAGTTCAATGCCTAGGATATTGACCTTTATGTTTTCCATCTTAGTTTTGTTCACCTTCAATTTTTCTAGATTCTTGTTTGGTACATTCTATACTCTGATTATTAATGGATGCTTTTAGCTCTCTCTCCACATCTTGAGTTGTGCCATACAAGTCAGAAAGATCCTGAAATCTATGCTCCATTCACATCATTAAGATCAATAGTAGTTTGAGAAGGCAGCTCTTAACCAGGTCATATTTTGAGTGACTTCCTACCTGAAAGGATCATGTTCTGGCACTATAAGAGAAAATATTTCACTGCTATTCATAAAATTTTCAGTGGCTAAGCTTTCGGAAAGGATCACTTATTCCTTCTTCCTAGTCTGTATTTAGCATGTTGCTGTTATCTGAGAAGTTATGTCATGGGTATTTTAAATCCCATCAGGGTAAACCATGATGGACAGGTTTCAGCTGAGCTTCCAGACAAAGATAGACTAGGAAGAAGGAGAGACAGATTACTTCTGAATATTTAGTAACTGAAAACCTTATGAATTATAGTGTAACACTGTCAACACCAGATTATTGAATATTGAAACATGATGAAGAGCACCAAAATATTGTCAGATATAGTGCCTGAAGGTGAGCCCTCAGATTGGAAGGCACTCAAGATAATACTCGGGAAGAATGTATGAAGTATGGCTCTAGGAAAATTGGAAATTGTCAATAATGAAATGAAATGCATAAAAATCAATATTCTAGGCATTAATGAGCTGAAATGGACTGCATTGGCCATTTAAATCTGTAAATCACATGGTTTGCTATGCCAGAAAGGACCGAAAGAATACATCAAGATCTCACTTGAATTACAACACTGTCTATGATAGGATAATGTACATATGTCTATGAGGAAGACTAGTTAATATCATTATCATTCAAATTTATGTGCCAAGCACTATAGAAAGTAATGATGAAACTGAAAAATTCTAAAAATTTCTTCAGTCTGAAATTGATCAAGCACATGCAATCATGATGTATTGATAATTACTGGCAATTGTAATGCAAAGATTGTAAACAAAGAAGGATCAGTAGTTGGAAAATATGGCCTTGGTGATAGCAGCAATGCTGGAGATCACATGGTAGAATTTTGCATGACAATTACTTCTTCATTACAAGTAGCTTTTTAAAACAACATAAAAGATGGCTCTACACAGGAAATCCACCAGATGAAGTACACGAAAATAAAATTGACTACATCTGTGGAAAGAGAGAGTGGAAAGCTCCATATCATCAGCCAAAACAAGGCCAGGGGAAAATTGTGGAAAACAATATCAATTGCTCATATGCAAATTCAGACTGAAGCTGAAGAAAATGAAAACAAAGCCACAAGAGCCAAAATATGTCCTTGAACACATACCAGCTGAAATTGGAGATTGTCTGAAGAATGGAGTTGAAGCATTAGACACTAAAAACCAAAGACCAGAAGAGTTTGAGAATGACATCAATAACATACTACAGGTAGAAAGGAAAAGGACATTAAGAAGAAAAGAAATAAGGAAATGAATAAAATGAATGTTAGAAGAAACTGAAACTTACTCTCCAGCATAAAGATGCTGAAGCAAATGGAAGAAATGAATAGTTAAAAGAGCTGAATAGAATATTTCAAAGATCACCTCTAGAAGAAAAAGAGAAATATTATAATAATATTATAATAAAAAGTGCAAAGACCTGGAGTTAGAAAACCAAAAGAACATGTTCAGCATTCTTCAAGCTGAAAAAACTGCAGAAAAAACCTCTACTTGCAGTATTTAAGGATTCTATGGACAAAATATTGAATGGACAAAATATTGAATGATTCAAAAACATTAAAATAAAGTTGAAGGAATACACAAAGTCACTCTACCACAAAGAAATTATCAATGTTCAAGACGTAGTATATGATCAAGAGCCAATGATTTCTGAAGGAAGAAGTCCAAAGTGAATGGAAGGCATTGGCAAATAAGCCACTGGGAATTGATAGAATACAAATTGAAATCTTTTCAATAAACTGATGCAGTACTGGAGTCATTCAGTCATCTTTGCCAAGATATTTGAAGGACAAATACCTGGCCAACTGACTGGAATAGATCCATATCTGTGCCCATTCCAAAGAGAAATGACCCAACGGAATGCAAATATCAATGGAAAATATCATTAATATCGCATTCAAGTAAAATCTTGCTAAAATTAATATAAACAGACACAGCAATACATCGACAAATAAGTTTCAGAGGTACAAGCCAGATTCAGATGAGGATATGGAATAAAGGAAATCATTGATGATGTCAGATGGATCTCAACTGAAAGCAGAGAATACCAGAAAGATGTTTACTTCTGCTTTATTGACTATGCAAAAATTTTCAGTTGTGTGGATCATGACAAGTTATGGAGAACATTGTAAAGTATGAGTATTCCAGGGTGCTTATTTGTGCTCAGGAGGATCCTGTACATGGACCAATAGTCAGTTGTTTGAAAGCAACAAGGGGACACAGAAGGGTTTAAAATTAGGAAAGTTGTGCTCCAGGGTTTTATATTCATTCAGTTTGTATGCTGAACAAATAACCTAAGTACCTAGATTATATGAAGAAGTCATGGCAACGGGATTGGTGGAAAACTCATTAACAACCTGCAATATGCAAATGATACAACATTGCTTGCTGAAAGTGAAGAGAACTAAAAATGCTTACTGATGAAGATTAAAGACTGCAACTTCAGTATGGACTGCACTTCAAAGTAAAGAAAACAAAAATCCTCACCACTGGACCAATAAATAATACCAAGATAACTGGAGAAAAGTTTGAAGTTTTCAAAAACTTCATTGTGCTAGGATCAACCATCTACACTCATGGAAGCAGTAGTGAAAAAAAAAATCAATGATATATTGCACTGGGCAAATCTGCTGCATAAAACCCCTTCAAAGTGTTCAAGAGTAAACTAAAGATGTCAGTTTGAGGATAGAGGTGCACCTGATCCAAGCCGTGGTATTTTCAATAACCTCATATGTAAGGAGCTCTGGTAGCGTAGTGATTACAAGTCAGGCTGTCAACCTCAGAGTGAGTTGTTCGAAACTACCAGCGGTTCCATGGGAGAAAGATGAGGCGTTCTGCTCCCATAAAGATTTACAGCCTCGGAAACCCTGTGTAGGGTCATGATTAGTCGGAACCGACTCTAAGGTTCTTACCAACAACAACAACATATGTATGTGAATGTTGTATAGTGAATAAGGAAGACCATAGCATACTTTATCCATTTGATTTATGGTGTTGCATGAGAATATTATAAATACCATGGTCTGCCAAAAGAGCAAACCAATCTGTGCTGGAAGAAAGTCAGTCACAATGCTCCTTGGAAGCTAGGATGGCCAGACAGACAGATTATCAGGAGTGACCAGTCACTGGAGAAGTATATCATTTTGGTAAAGTGGAAGGTCAGAGAAAAAAAGGAAGTCACCCAACAAGATGGATTGGCACAGTGGCAGCAGGAGTGAGCTCAAACTTAACCTGCATTTCCAGGTTGGTACAGGACTGGGTAATGTTGTGTTCTGTTGTGCATAGGAACTTTATGAGTCAATACTGACTTTATGGCACCTAACAATAACAACAGCATCACATCCAGTAAGACAAAGGTCAAACCCACCAGTCACTCCTGGGAAACTCTATACGGGCCACTATATGTCAGTATAAACTCAATGGTGCTTGATAACAACAGCATTCATCTGTCAGGTTGTCTTACTATTGTATTTCCTATATTGATATGATGCTGGAAGCAATACCACCAATGTTTCAACACCAGCACTATTCCTCATAGTAGACATGTATCACCAGCTCTTCCAGAGTAAATACAGACTAGGAAGAAGGAGTAGGCGGTCCACTTCTGAAAGATAGTCACTGAAAACTTTATGAGTAGAAGCAGAAAATTTCCTGATGGCAGCTGAGTGGGAACCTACATAATACCTAGAAAAAGATGTAAGTTTAAATCAGAATCTTTGAAGATTTCAAGGTAAAAAGTGACAAGGACTTTGCTTAAAGAGCGAGCATGCAAAGAATGAGATAAATGTAAAATGATTTTAAGAAATTTTTCTCTCAACCCCTCACTACAATTAGATATTTTAGTTAAATAGAAAATTACAGATGCTTCTCAGCAAGTGAAGCAAGAAGAGGAATGAGGGTCTTTTGAAACCAATAATATAATTAGTATGAACTACTGTGTAGTGCTGTAGGATTAGCACTGGACTTCAAATCACAAGGTTGGTGGTTCAAATGCATGAGCTGCTCCTCAGAAGCCCTCTGCAGGGTCGCTTTGAATTGTAACTGACTGGATGGAACTTGACAACATTAATTTCTTTTTAGGTGTTAGTGGACTATTCAAAAAGCCCCAGCGTAAGGTGGTGAAGAGCTCCATACTGTTCTAGTGGGCAGTGGTGAGAGAGCCTCCAGCCACTCCATGGGAGAAAGACATAGCTTCCTCCTTCAGTAAAGATTTGCCTTGAAAACTCTATGGAGCAGGTCTATTCCAGCCTAAAACATCACTATGAATTTGTATTGTGTTGACAACAATGGTTTTGAGTTTTCCATTTTTGTTTGCTTAATCATGCGAGAAAGGACAAAATAAAGAATCCTGTGAAACACTAATTAGATGGAGGCAGAGAAACAGAGAAGGAGGCTTAAATTAAAGAGACAGAACAATAGAAAAAAAATTGAAAGTGAAGAGGGCACAAATATTCTAAGAAGGGATGGTGGACTCCATTGTTAATAAGTCGACAAAAATGAATAATAATAGGAAATCAAAAATATCTTCCTACTAGTTTCCTGGGTTGTTGTTGTTAACCGCTGTAGACTTGGTTCCAACCCATAGCGACCCTGTATAGGGCTTCCAAGGAGTGACTGGTGAGCTTGAAGTGCTGACCTTGCAGTTCAAACTGACTTTACAGTCTAGCTCAGTAGCCTACAGTGACACAACAGGGTTCCACAGTTGTATTATATTCTCTTTCACTGTCTCAATGGCACTGACTGACATAACAACTACTACTGGATACCAAGTAAAGTATTTCATTCAAGGGAGATGATTGCTTAATGAAGAAACTGAGAATTCTGTTAAACTATTTGAATGGCTTAAAGGGAATATCATGGATTTAACTGTGCCTTCCTAAATTATGTATAAACATGATTCTCATAGTTTTGCAGTTATGCCATCATGCAGTTTCTCAGTTATATAATATTTTATTTGATGTAGTTTGATGTGATAATCCATTCAGTTGTAAAAAGATAATAATAATAGGGGGATATACAGCACCCTTAATCCCCTCACAGCCCTGATCTAATGTAAGGGAAGTTTCCCTTGTGTGTGACCTGTAACAACTTTTCTTGTGATAAAAGGAGAGAGAGGTGATCTTAGGAACAGGAACCTACTACCCTCAAAAAAGAAGAGCCAGGAACAGAGGACAATCTTTGAGCAAAGATCTCTGTGCTGAGAAAATCCAAGATTACTGGAATGATTGTTGCCAAGACACATAGAGATCTCCAAGGAAGGTCTACAAATGCTGAACAAAAATAAGAACTTCCTCCTACACTGTGAGCCAACAGAGAAACTCCCCCTAGAGTTGGTACTATGAATTCAGATTTCTAGTGTGACACCATAGGATAAGCACTTAACATCAAGGTCAGTTTGACCTGAAAAGTTGACTGTTCAAACTCACTAGATGCTCCTTGCAAATGCTATACAGGGTCACTATGAGTCTCGATGGCACTTAACAAAAACAAACATTATAGGAGTCCTGGTGTGATGCTGTAAGATGAGCAATGGACTGCTAACCACATAGTCAGCAATTCAAACCCATCAGCTATTCCTCAAAAACTCTATTGTTGTTAAGTGTCATTCAATTGACTCCAACTCATAGTGACCTTATATAGGGCTGCTGAGGAGCAACTGGTATATTTGAACTGTTGACCTTGTGATTCTGAGTTCAGTGCTTATCCTACAGCACCACATCAGGAGCCCTATACAGGATTGCTATGAGTCAGAACTGTCTCAATGTCACTTGACAACAAAGCATAGCTTGGGAAAATGGAGGATCAACAAAAAATGAGGAAGGCCCTCAAGAGATGGATTGACACAGTGGCAACAACAATGGACTCAAACATAACAATGATTATAAGGATAGTGCAGGACCAGACAGCACTTCATTCTGTTATGCATGTGGTCCCTATGAGTTGGAATCCACTCAATAGCACCTGAGAACAACAACAAGCAATAAAAGAATGAATTTTTTTTCTGTTACAGCCATCCATTTCTGTTGTAATAGCACTAGATAACTAAGACAGACAGAAAGGAATAGTTCTCATAATAGTAAATCTAAAATAGACATCAGGAGATGGTTGTTGTTGTTGTTGTTGTTAAGTGCTGTTGTGTCGGTTCCGACCCATAGCAACCCTGTACAGGGTTTCCGAGGGTGTAAATCTTTACGGGAGTAGAAAGTCTCATCTTTCTCCCGCGAAGTGGCTGGTAGTTTCGAACCACTGACCTTAAGGTTTGCAGCCCGATTCATAACCACTACGTCAGGAGATGGTAATCAATCCTAAATAGGGGTGATAAATTATGTTCATTACCTACAGGAGATTTTCCACTTTACAGAACACCCCTTTACCTTTTATTATCATTTTAATCAATTTTCACTCTGTATATGATGCTTGACACATAACCATGGCTATCTTTTTAAGTATATTAACTCCAAGTGAGATTGTTGTTGTTAGTAGTTACCATTGACTTGTTTCTCATTCATATTGACCTCATGTACAACAGAATAAAACAGTGCCCTGTCCTGTACCAGCCATGCAATCATTGATATACTCAAAGCCACTGTGACAACCACAGCATCAATCCACTGTGTACTGGCTTTCCACAAAATAGACAGACGTCTTTCTCATGGATGGTTCCTCCTGATTACATGTCCAACATACATGAGATGAATTTTTTGCCATCCTTGTTTCTAAGGACCAAGAGAGATTTATTCATTCTTCTAGAAGTCCATGGTATATTTATTATTATTTGTTGGCCATGAATCATCTGTAAGTGTATTGTACTGAAGTGCTTTGCATATTGCTTTGATGGTGGAAGCTATGACAGAATTAGTTCAAATACCAGCAGGTCACCCATATTAGACAAGTTTCAGCCAAGTTTCCAGTCTAAAACAAAATAGTAAGAAGGACCTGTTGATCTATTTTGATCAGTAAAAAAACTTATGAATAGCAATGAAACATTGCCTGATACAGTGTCAGAAGATGACCCCACAGGTAGGAAGGCAGTCAAAACACAACTGGGAAAGAGCTTGAAAGTAGAGTTGACTTTAATGACATGAATGAAGCAAAGCTTTCAGGACTTTTATGTGTAAATATGGCATGACTCAAAATGAGAAGAAATAACTTTAAGCAATCCCAGAAGAGAAGGGCTCCATAATTCTCCCAAGACGTGAAGTGGGCCATTCTTGGATGACTTTATAAGATTACAATTTAGGATGGGAGTCTAGTTTTAGAACCTTGGCTGATGAAAGCGTCTTCTGTTCTATTCATCTTTATCCTATTTTTTTAATAAGTAGTAAACATGGTAGAGTCCTGGGGTGGCATTCTAGGATAAACACTGGACCACAAGATCAGATTGAACTGAAAAGTCAGTGGTTCAAATCCACCAGTGGCTCTGCAGAAACCCTATACAAGGTCTCTATGAAACAGAACCACTTCACAGCACTAAACAACAGATGACCATGGTATTAGAAGACAGTCTGGTTTTGCTCTGTTCCAGTTTTCACTTAAAGCTTGTTCATATAGAACATTTTATAACTCTGAAATTACTTGAATTTTAATTATTGATTAGAATTTTGTTCTAATTATTTAATCTGGTGTGGCACTGTAGGATAAGCACTAGACTGTGAACCACAAGGACAGTGGTTCAACCTCTCCAGCTGCTCCTGAGAAACCCTGTACAGTCTGAATCCTCAACAGCACCTAACAACAACCACATAATATGATTTGGGGATTTTGAATATGGGTCTCTTGTTGCTATTTTGATTGGAACTCTATTGCATATTGGATATAGGAAGTTAGAGACTTGATCGTAAATCAGGTTATTGCATAGATTACCAGAAAATATTATGCTTGAGTAAGTTATATTTTTCTAACACTTGTTAAGTGCCATTCAATAAGTTGCAACTCATAATGATCATGTTTAGTGTTTCCAAGGAGTGGGTGTTGAGTTTGAACTTTCAACCTTGCTGTTCAAATCAACCTTGAGGTCCAGTGCTTATCCTACATTGTCACACCAGACCCCTTACTAACATTAAAATATTTTAACAAGGTCAAAAATCATAACTACCTCTTTGATTTCTAATTTTAAGAGAAGAGCAATACTATGAGTAATTTTTCAGTATGTGATTCATATTAAGAGTAAAAGGTTTCATAATTCAGGGTATGTGTTCAGTTATCTAAAGTATTAACCTGCATGAGAAACAATGTCTAAATGGAAAACAGAAGGAAATTCTTTTTATAAAAGTATTATTGAATGTATTTTCTCTGTGGATTAATGCTCTGGACTGCAAGGTAGGTTTGAACCACAAGGTCAGTGATTCAAGCTCACCAGCCACTCCTCTGAAACCTTGTATAGGATTGCTATGGGTTGGAACTGACATGATGGCACTAAATAACAACAATAATAAAAATTTTAATGATATCTCTTGAAAAATTGAACATTGACCATTTTATTTGATATAGTGGCTCAGTGTATTCCTTCAATCTTGTTTTGATGCTTTCTGCATCATTCAATATTTTGTCCATAGAATCCTTCAGTACCGCAACTTGAGGTTTGAATTCTTTCTTCAGTTCACTTAGTTTGAGAAATGCTGAGCTGGTTCTTCCCTTTTGGTTTTGTAATTCCAAGCCTTTACATATTTTGTTACAATATTTGACTTTGTCTACTTAAGCTGGTCTTCGAAATTTTCTTTTCAACTCTTGTCCTTCCTCACTTCTTCCATTTTCTTTAGCATCTCTATGCTGCAGAGCAAAGCTCAGAGTCTTGGAGAAAATAAGAAAGACCCCCAGGGAGATGGATTGGCACAGTGGTGGCAGAGATGGGCTTAGGTATAGAAACTATTGTGGGTTGTACTGGATCAGGGATTGTTTCATTCTCTTGTGCATAGTGTTGCTATGAGTTGGTACCAGCTTGATGCCACCTAACAACAACAAAACAAAAATAATTTTAATAACATAGGTTTCAAACATGTTTCACTCTTTCAATCTCACAATGTCAAAAATGTATTTAATATATCTCACTTACCTTAAATGTATATATATATATAGTTGTTGTTGTTAAATACTGTCTAGTCAGTTCCAAACTATAGCTACCCTGTATAGGATTTCCAAGGAGTGGCTGGTGAGCTTCAAACACCAACTTTGGTTCCAAATTACCTTGCAGTCCAGCACATTAACCCACAGAACCACACCAGGATTCATTCATATATGTATCATATATCAATTAATATATATATAACAATTAATGTTGTTGTTGTTAAGTGGAGTCAGTTCCGACCCATAGCAACCCTGAACAGGGTTTCCGAGGCTGTAAATCTTTACAGGAGCAGAGAGCCTCATCTTTCTCCCACGACGCAGCTGGTAGTTTCAAACTGCTGACCTTGCGGTTCGCAGCCTGATTCGTAACCACTACGCTACCAGAGCTCCTATATCTATCTATCTATATATAGCGATAGATATCTAGATACAGATATAGATATATATTGATATAGGAGCTATGGGTCAGAACCAACTCCACAGCATATAACAACAACAACAGTATCTATCTATCTATACACACACACACACACACACACACACAGAAGAAGTATAAATGAGTCTTATACATAAACAAATGAGCGAATGAAAAAGCCTCTTTTCCTTTGACTCATATTCACACCCAAAATAAAGTGGTTTTCCGACACTCTGTTGATACCTACCCAAACTTTTAAATGAATTAAGAATTATTGTTAACCTTGTCCAAAAAATAGATAAACACAATTTATAGGTGTGATGTAGTGAATTATTTAATGCCTCTTATCATACTCTTTGCAACTTGTCATTGTGTTGTAACTACTACCAAGTACTGTTTCTGCCTTGCTGGGTCTAACTAAGAGAAGATGGGAGAAGATACTGATAGGATTATATGATTCAGTTGTGAGTGGGTAATAAGAGTTAATTGTTATTGTAAAAATTTGAAGCTCTATGGTGCTTACATTGAACTGTGTCAAAAGCAAGAATGGGGATGTCACTAACATCAGAGAAGAAGAGTCAGGGAAAAAGCATGTCCTTTGGATCCTAAGATCCTGCTCATTGAACTTTCTCAACCTAGAGACCGAAATCTATGACACCTGATGAGTGGCTGAGGAATAGTAGAAGCAGAACCAACAATCAGAGTACGAGACAGAGCAGGGGGGATCCCCAGCCCCTGGAGCAAGTAAAGTTGAATGACTTTGGGAAGGAGGTTTACTTGCAGAGTGGGTACTTCCAAACATTTAACTGGGAAAGTAGGTTTTCTGATCCACAGAGCTTGATTCAAGTGCCTTCAGGCTGTGGTTTATGTGGAGTGTTGAACTCTCTGAGAGTTTAACAGCCCTAAAATATTGCTTGAGCTGAGATAGGTCTTCCTGTGGGTATGGCTGAAAAGATGTTCTGACTAAAAGAATTATGCCTTGAACATCTCTGACACTGAATTTTAATCTGCTAACTTCCCTAATAAACACCATAACTGTAAATACTATTTTTGAATTCTGTTTGGTCATTGCAATGAAGTGTTGAACTTGGTTGAGTAGAGAGTGCTGAGGGAGAGATGTCTGGTGTCATAATTTTGCAATAGGTTTAAAGTTTTTGTTTTTATTTTTTTAATTCAAAGTGTAACTTCAACAATGAATACTTTAAAATATAGTATACAGTAAGAAAAATCCATGATATTTTACAACAGCATTGTCACATACGTCATCTCTACAGCAAGCTAAATTTTTAAGTGGGTACAAATAAGAGAACTGGCAGATCCCTGGAATCAATTTTCATTTCTCTTAAAGACTAAACACTATCAACTGATAGATTTCCAATATAACAGTACTTTGAAATATCTGATTAAACGTTTCAATCTAATCTACATTATTCCCTTCAATTAACATTGTTCCAAGAATTCAAGATCTTGACTTCAAACAAGAATACTAAGTGATTCATTGATTTTATTCAATACATACAACACCTTTCTAACAGTCCCTAGGGTTGTAATGTGACTTGAAATAAGAAAACTCTATTGAGTACTTATAAAAGAATGCTTAGAGCATGACCAAAATAATAGATGAAGAAGAGTAGATGGCTTGCAATTTTAGAATCACAACTAAACAATTGAAAAGGCTCTCTTAAGTTTTAAAGGGTTTAATTGCTTAATTAATTTTTCTAATTTATTCTCAAATTTGTACAAAGCTGTAACTCAAAGAAAATGTAAATTTTTACTGATTTTCTCTGATGATGCAAGGCATAATTTAAGATGCTTGTACACAAAATTATAATAGTTTAATTGAAAATAACTAACTTATTTAAGGCATAATAATAATTATAATGTGTTTTTTAAATGGAATACTGAAACGTAACAAGTTACATCATTTGCTTCTGTTGTCAACTGAATGACTTCTAAAAAGTAGAAGAATGCAAAATATGTTTTAAACGAATGCAAACCCTGACACTGACATATTTTCTTTCACATAGTATAAAGCCACAATTTTTATAATAAAAAAACAAAGTAGTTGCATTTATATTTATGAGGCTTTACAGCCAAATTAATTTGAATAAAGGTCTTTAAGTTGCACATATAGTCCTCATAGAACATAAAAGCATGAATGTGTCTTAGAGTGCATTTAGTCAATCCATTGCCTTGTGTGTGATGAAGAAATTTGTAAATGTCCCATATTCCAAAGCTTGAAAATGTCAGACATAGATTACATTGTTTACAGCTGCAAAAGACTGAAGTGAGAGCAATATGAAGAGAAGAAAAGTAGACTATTCTTTAAGTTGATAAATGTAATATTCAATAGAATTTGTTAATTATCCTATGGACTTTTTTAAATTGTTAAACTATACAGTGTTAAAGATATACTTAATTTTAGTTTATGCTATGTAAATAAATAAAAAAATTAATATAAAAACTTTCACCATTTTAGATGTAAAATTAAAATGTTTTATAAACTTACACATACAAGGAAGCTTCAAAAGTTCTTGAAAAAAAAATGAGATGAAAATACAATGAGATTTTTCCGCAAACTTTTGTAAGCCCCTCATGTCATACATAATGATAAAGAACAATTTCATCAAGCCTAGAAATAATCTTGGGCTCTTTTATAATCAATCCCTCACACCAAGCTGGATCATTAGAACAATAGATCTTATTCTTATATTATAGTTTTTATTTTGCTAAAATTTGACAGAAATGGGATCGGAGTTTATAACCTCCTTTCATATGATGTTTTTCACATATCATAAAGATTTTTCAGATTCTTCCATGTTATTTTAAGTCTGTTACTTTAAATTACTGAAACAAAACGGTGTTTCATTCATTGTGAGCGAATATAAACCGGTCTCAAGTACATGCAAAGGAGCTCTGGTAGCTAGTGCATTACGAGCTAGCCTGCTAACAACAAGGTCAGCAGTTCAAATTTACCATCTACTCAGTGGGAGAAAGATGAGGCTTTTTGCTCCTATACAGGGTTGCTATGAGTCAGAACCAACTGCACGGCACGTAACTATCACCATTGTATACATGCAACTAAAATCCCAAAAGGAATAGAGAAAGAATAATTTTAAAACCACATCTGAAGAAATTATGCGTGAATGTTTTTTTTCAAAATTAATGATATAAAATAAAGCATAAATTTCAAAATCTCAGAGAATGCCAAACATGATAAATACAAAGAAAACGAACAAACGTCTGGGCAGATTATATCCAATCTGCTGAAACTGAAGACAAAGAAAATACTTTGAAAGCAGACAGAAAACTAAGCACCATTATGTGAAAAGAGCCAAGGTGAAATTTACAGACTTCCCAGAAACTTTGCAAGTGGTTTAACCCTTGAAGTGGTTAAAGAAAAACAATAGTTACTTATAAAAACACTTTTCAAAGATGAAGGAAAAATGTAAAATCTTTGGGGCAAGCAAATCTAAAATAATTCCAATGATATCTATATTGATAACAATGTAACAGAGTTTTAGAATGAAAATAATATCAAACATAAATGTTAGTCTACAAAAAGAAACAAGGCATCCTTAAAATGCCTTGACTAAAGGTAAATATAAAATTTGTATTTTTTCTTAATTTTCTTTCTCTAACAGATTGTCAATCTACTATTACTAATTTTAAATAGTAATAATGTATTGTGTGGAATTGTGGGCTACTGTTCTGGATTGCAAGGTAGGTTTGAACCAAAAGGTTGGTGGTTCAAACTCACCAGCCGCTCCTCAGAAACCATAAACAGGGTTGCTATGGGTTGATACTGACTTGACACCACTTAACAACAACAACAACAACAGGATATTGCTGACTAATTTGAAATAGTAATAATGCATTTTTTATTCATAGCATATGCAAAAGTAAAACAGATGAAATAATGACACCCTCATGGTCAGCAGTTCGAAAACTACCAGCTGTTTCACGGGAGAAAGATGAAGTTTTCTGCTCCTGGTAAAGATTTACAGCCTTGGAAAACCCTATGTAAGGTCTCTATGAGTCGGAATCGACTCCACAGCACACCCCACACACCACCACACATGATTATTGTTGTTAAGTGCCATGCAGTCGATTCCGACCCATAGCAACATTTTACAGAGTTTCCAAGGATCCGCTGGTGAGTTTGAGTCGCAGACGTTGCAATTCAAAGCAATTTTGCCATCCAGCGTATTAACCCATAGCACCACACCAGCACTTCAGTACATGACAATATAGTGGTACATGGTATTGTTAAGTGACCTTGAGTTGGTTCTGACTCATAGCATCCCTGTATAGGATTTCAAGGAGCAGCTGATGGATATTAACTGCTGACCTTGTGGTTTGCAGTGCAGGGGTGATCCTACAGTGCCACACAGGAGTCCATGTAGTGGGATGGTGGTGGTGGTGGTGGTGGTGGTGGTGGTATGCTATGGAATCACTTCATAATGATCCTGTACAGGGTTTCCGAGGGCTGTAAATCTTTAGGGAAGCAGACAGCCTATTTCTCCCCTGGAAAAGCTGGTAGTTTTGAACTGCTGAATTTTAGTTGAGCAGCCCAATTTGTAACCACTACACTACCAGAGCTTCTTAAATAGTGGTATATTGTTGTTGTTAAGTACCATGGAGTCGGTTATGACTCATAGTGACCCTGCACAGGGTTCTGAGGCTGTAAATCTTTACGGGGGCAGAACACCTCATCTTTCTCCCCCGGAACCGCGATAGTTTTGAACTGCCGACCTTGAGGTTAGCAGCCCGATTCGTAACCACTACACTACCAGAGCTCCTATATAGTGATATATCAATGATTAATTGAAAATGAAAAAAACTGACATACCACTGTGTAGTTAGTATGTTGTTAGGTGCTAAAAAGTGGGTTCAGATGTAGCAACTCTATGTACAATAGAATGAAACAGTGCCTGATACTGTTTCATTCAAACAATTGCTTTATTTGAGCCCTTTGGTATAGCCAGTTGCAATCCACCTCATTGGGGTCTTTTGATTTTCGCTGACCCTCCACTTTTCTGAGCCTGATGTCCTTTTTCAGTGACTCTTTCCTTCTGATAGCATGTCAAATGTATGAGAGGGGAAGTCCACCATTCTCACTTCTAAGGAGAGTTCTAGCTCTACTTCAATGATGGATTTGTTTGTTCTTCAGGAAGTCCATGATATTTGCAATATTCTTCACCAACACCATAATTAAAATGCCATCAGTTCCTCTCCAGTCTTTCTTATTCATTGTCCAGCTTTTCCATGCATACGAGGCAACTGAAATTATCATGGATTGATTCAGGAGAACCTTAGTCCTCAAAGTTACATCTTAGCTGTATATCCTTCGATTTCTTGATTGGTGTTTCCATGAGAGTAGATTGTGGATTCAATTGAAATGAAATCCTTAACTGCAATTTATTTCTCCACTGAACATGTTGTTGTTTATTGGTCAAGTTTTTAGGATTTCTATTTTCTTTAAATTGAGTTGTAATCCATACTGAAGCCTGCATTTATTTTATTTTATTTTCATCAGTAATTGTTTCAAATTCTCTTTGCTTTCAACATGCTAGGTTATATAATCTGCATATTTCTAGTTATTATTGAGTCTTTCTCCAATCCCAATGCCACATTATGCTTCATATAGTTCAATTTCTCCTATTATTTGTTCAGCATATAGGTTGAATAAGTATGGTGAAAAAACACAAATGCTAACACACGTTTTTCCTGATTTCAAGCAATTATGCATCCCCTTTTTCTGTTCAAATGACTGCATCTTGGTCTATATAACAGTTGTATATGAGCAGAATTAAGTGTCTTAGAATTCTGATTCTTTGCAATGTGTGATCCATACAGTTAAATTATTTTCCATAGTCAATAAAGCACAAGTAAACAGCTTTCTGCTATTCTTTGCTTTCAGCCAAGGTCCATCTGACATCAGCTATGTTACTCTTGATTCTGTGTCCCCTTGTAAATCTAACTTAAGTTTCTAGCAGCTCCCTGTCAATGTATTTCTGCAACTATTTTAAAATTATGTTCAGCAAAACTTTAAATGATTGTGATATTAATGGTTTCTGCATCTTTTAGGATCGCTGTTCTGTAAAAAAGAATGAGCTACTAATGCATATAATGACACAAATGAATCTCAGATTGTACTATGCTAAATGGAAAGTAGGAACCCTCTGTGGTACTGTGGGTTAATGTGCTGGACTGCAAAGTTGATTTGAATTACAAGGTTGGAGGTTCTAATTCACCAGATGCTCCTTGTAAGCTCTATACAGGGTCCCTATGTGTCAGAATGGACTCAACGGCACTTAATAACAACAATTACAGATGGAAAATAAGGAAAAACAAAACTATCAAAAGGTTCAATTTATACAAGTTCATAAAATGACATTGTGGAAAAGGAAAAACTATAGCAACAGAAACAAATCACCAATTGTTGAAGTCTGGGGTTTGAGAAAGGTGAATGCAAAAATAACATAAAGGCCATGACTGAGTCCCTCCAGCTTCATGAGGGGGAAGCAGGATGAAATACAAAATCATCTAAATGCCTATTCCTACAAAATGAAGAGCACACATTCTTGTATACCTCCAAAATTACTTATTTGATTCAAACATCAAGCATTCCTCCCATAGTACTTTACTTTTTGGTTATGTTTAATATCTCCTACAATAGTAAAAATCAATGATTAGTTCATTTCAAATACCTACTTTATACAGCATAAGAGACGACTATACACATGGACTTCACCAGATGGAATACATAGAAATCAAATTGAATATATCTGAAGAAAGAGACAATGGAAAAACTCCATATCATCAGTGAAAACAAGGCCAGGGGCAGACTGTGGAACAGACCATCAATTACTCATATGCAAATTCAAACTGAAGCTGAAGCAAATGAAAACAAGTCCATGAGAGCTAAAATATGGCCTTGAATATATCCCACCTGAATTCAGATATCATTTGAAGAACAGATTTGATACATTAAACACTAAAACAGAAGACCAGAAGAGTTGTGGGATGACATCAAGAACATCATACATGAAGAAAGCAAAAAGTCATTGAGAAGACAAGAAAGAAGGAAAAGGTCAAAATGCATGTCAGAAGAGACACTGAAACTTGCTCTCCAGCATAGAGATGCTCAAGCAAATGGAAGAAATGAGGTGGTCCAAGAGCTGAACAGAAATTTCAAAGATTAGCTCAAGACGATATAGCCAAATATTACAAAAAAATGTGCAAAGATCTGAAATTAGAAAACCAAAATGGAAGACCATGCTCAGCATTTCTCAAGCTGGGGCAACTGAAGAAATTATTTCAAGCCTTGACTTTCATTACTGAAATATTCTCTGGGGAAATTATTGAATGATGTAGAAAGCATCAAGAGAAGATGGAAGGAAAACACAGAGTCACTGCACCAAAAGGAAATGGGTGATGTTCAACTGTTT
>NW_006408888.1:1968483-1970062 GCF_000296735.1 Chrysochloris asiatica | reverse complement strand
CTACTGTCAAACAGAACTCAAGGACAATACTCACATTTATTGGTCTTATTAGGAACATGAACATGGTACAATCCAGGATTACACCTCACTCAGGATACAGTAGTTCTCCTGCCAGGAGTATCTCTTGTCTGTACTGCAGGCTTGTCTTTCTCTGGTTTTTGATGTCTCATCTATGCTGATCTCTAAGATACATGATCCATTGGTCTTTGCCTTGCTCTGGAAAGTGTTACTAATTCCTTTAACCCTATTGATAAATATCTGAAGGGTACTCAATTCTGAAAGTTTCCTGCCCAAAGGCACTCAACTTTACACAGTCCATAGAACAGGAATGCAGCTTCTCTGTCTCCCACTGCCACAATCTCTGTTGTCCGTCTTGCTGCCTCTGCTGCTACTGCTGCATCTGCACATATGGATCTCAGAGTTCAAAAGATACACTCAGCTCATGGCTCCTCTTTCTTGATGGTCTATAGATTCTGTGTTTCTGTTTCTGAGATGGCTCATTTTAAAACCAGCAGAATAGAAAAACTGGCCAATATGTGAGTTAGAGTCATTTATACCCTATTGTTACAGTTCAACCTATCGTTTGGTAAGAATTACCTAGAATCTGATAGTAGAAACATTATTCCCTGTGTCACTATGAACCACAAAGAGGCCATAGGGATTATTTAAGGTGAATGAACTGATTTATATATAGATTATGATGGCTGTTATACCATGGCATGCATGTTTTTCTACTTCGTAGAACTGTGCATTTAAATGAGTGAATTTTAAAATAAAATTATAACCTAATATTAAAAAGAAAGGAACAATTGGATCCTTACTTAATAACGACACCATTCATCAGTCAGATTGTCATACTCTGGTGGCTTACATGTTACTATGATCCTGGAGGACAGGTTTGAGCTACGGTTCCGGAGCAAGAAAGACTAGGAAGAAGAAGTAGACTGACTGCTTCTGAATGTTCAGCCATTGAAAAACTTATGCATATGGAATACTGTCAGCACCAGAATACCAAGCATTAAAACATTATAAATACCATCAGAACATTGTCACATATAATGTACACAATCTTAGTGATATTGTCTAATGGTTTCCACATTCTGTTGGGTCACCTCTCTTTAGAATGAGCACAGATATAGATCTCTTCCAGTCAGTTGGCCAGGTAGTTGTTTTCCATATTTCTTGGCATAAATGAGTGAGTGCCTCCAGTGCTGCATCAATTTGTTGAAAGATTTCAATTTGTATTCCATCAATACCTGGTGCTTTGGACTTCTTTCAGTATAATTGGCACGTGATCATACACTATTTCTTGAAACGGCTGAATAGTTACCATTTATTTTTGGTACAGCAACTATGTATTCTTTCCATATCCCTTAGATGCTTTCTGCATCATTCAATATTTTTCTCATAGAATTCTTCCATTTTTCAAATTGAGGCTTAAAATTATTCTTCCCTTCTATCAACTTGGGAAATGCTGAATATGTTCTTCATTTTTGGTTTTCAAACTCCCAGTCTTTGCACATATCAGTACTTGACTTTGCCTTCTTGAATTGTCCTTTGAAATTTTCTATTTTGCTTT
>NW_006408888.1:1964113-1968018 GCF_000296735.1 Chrysochloris asiatica | reverse complement strand
ACTAGAAGTACTTACTCATCTGTGACAAGAAGTTTTCAAGATAACTACATGGCCAATTGATTGGAAGTGATCCATAGTTTTCCCATTCTAAAGAGAGATAACCCAATGTACTGTGGAAGTCATCTGACAATATCATCTGTAAGTTAAATTTTGCTTATGATCATTCAAAAATGGCTGCAACAGTGCATTGACTGGGGACAGCCAGAGGGTCAAGCTGGATTCAGATAAGGAAGTGGAATAAGAATCTCATTGTTGATGTAAGATGGATCTTGGCTGAAAGCAGAGACTAGCAGCTTGACATTAACATATGCTTTACTGAATATGCAATCCTATTGACTATGTGGACTACTACAAGCTATGGACAACATTTTAAAGAATGGTTATTCCAGAATACTTTACTGTGCTCATGAAGATACTACATAGACCAAGAGGCATGGTTTAAACTCACAAGATGTGAGCCAGAGCTGTATTATTTTACCATATTTATTCAATCTATATGCTGAGCAAATAATAAGATAAGCTGAGTTATATTAAGAAGAAAGTAACGTTAGGACTGCAGGAAGATTCATTAACAACCTGTGATATGCAGTTTGTAATACCTTGCTTGTTGAAAATGAATAGGTCTTCAACTACTTACTGATGAAGATCAAAGACCATATCATTCAATTTTGGTTGAACCTCCATGTACAGAAAACAAATATCCTCACATAAAGACCAATAAATCACATCATGATAAATGCAGAAAATATTGAAGTTGTCAAAAGATTTCATTTTGCTTGCATATACCATGAAAGCAACAGTCAATAAATCAAACACATTCCATTAGTCAAATTTGCTGCACAAGACCTCTTTCAAGAGTTCAAGAGCTAAGATGTAAATTTAAGTACTAAGGTAATCCTGGCCCAAGCCATGTTATTTTCAATAGCCTCGTAAGCACGTGAAAGTTGGACAATGAATAAAGATGATTGTTGAAGAATTGATGTGTTTGAGTTGTAATGTTGTAGAAGAATAATTAAAGTACAATGGACTGCCAGAAAAACTGAAAAATCTGTCAGTTTAAATCTGTGTTGGAAGAATTACAACCAGAATACTCCTTGGATGCCAGGTTATGGAGAATTCATCTCTAATACTTTGGACATATTATCAGGAAGGACCAATCCCTGGAGAAGGGCATCATGCTTGGTACAGTGGAAGGTGAGTGAAAAAGATGAAGACCCCTAAGAAGGTGGATTTCACAGTGGTAGCAGCAATGTGTGCAACAATTGTGAGGATTACACAGGGATGTGCAATGTTCATTCTGTTGTGCTTAGGGTCACTAAAGAGGGAACAAATTCAATGACACTTAACAGCAACAACAGCAATCTAATAACATATACAAAGGTAGATGTCAAATGGATAAAAAATGTAAATGTCATATAATAAAATTTGGAGAAATCATAATGATAGCATTAAAAATATTTATATCTTAAATATAACTCAGAAACATTTTGAGATCAGGTATTATTAGTAATAATTATTTCAATGCTAATTATTGCTTCTTATAATCCAACATGGAAATAATTATCAAACAGATTAAAGATTTATAACAATGAGCATAAATATAACTAGAAATAGAGATATTTCAGTAAATACCTAAAATTGAACAAGAAAAATGCAAATCTTTCTCCTCTCAATATATCTGACCAAAAAATTCGCCAAAAAGCCAAAAGGAAAGAAAAAAATAAAAATAACTATTTCCACTTTATCATGTAGTGCTGCTGTCTCTGTCCAACTTTATCTTTATGCATGAGACAACACCAAGTGTTTTATGGGTAGTTCAGATCCTTTGGTAATTCATTGGCACATTCTTAAATCTTTAGTCTCTACTGAGATACAGTGACAGACAAATTTTGCTGCCAAAAAAAGGGAAATACATACCTGCAGAGGGTGGCATATCTTTATTCTGAAACCCTAAGTGTCTGTGCTGTCATTCACTAATGTTGTTGTTGTTGTCAAGTGCCATCGAGTTGGTTCTGACCCATAGCAACCCTGTATAGAGTTTCTGAGGAACAGCTAATGAACTTGAACTGCCGAGCTTGTGTGATTCAAACCTATTTGTAAGTCCAGTGCATTAGCCACAGAGCCATAGGTTCCTAACAAAGCCTTTCAATTGTATTAACTATCTGTTGCTGACTTCAAACACCATAAGATCTTCTGGGTCATATGGCCCAAGAGGCAAAGCAGCTTGTATGACTGCTTGGACCTGTTGGCAGAACCTTCTTTTGTTCTGGGTATCACTCAAAACTAAATGAGTCAGAGTAATATATCCAAATTAGATATATGTTGCCTCCAAAATCCAAATAAATAGCAATAAGTATTATGCTTTCTTTTCAGTTGTAGTAAGCACCAGTTGAGAGAACTTATCCTTCACTTTAAAAGGGTTATCTCTTCTTATGCCACACTACTAAACACCTGGAAACATCACTGAGATAAAAGGTCGCTGGATTTTTATTGGATTTATTTCCCATTCTCTGGCACACACATGTATTACCAATACGTCTAGGGTAGCTGCTACTTCTTGCTCATTAGCTGCAATTTTTGAAGTCCTGGTGTGGCACTGCAAGATAATCTCTAGACTGCTAACCACAGGGTCAGCAGCTCAAACTCATTAGCTGCTCCTTGGAAACCCTATCAGGGTTGCTATGAGTTGGAACTGAGTCAATGGCACTTAATAAAAGCAACAATTTCAGCACCCACAAATGCATGAATAAATTCACTGTGAGTTAATGTGCAAGACTGCAAAGCCATTTGAACTGCAAGGTTGGTGGTTCAAGCTCACCAGAAGCTCCTCACAAACCCTATACAGGGTCGCTATGAGTCGGAAGCGACTCGACAACACTTAACAACATCAACAATAATTACATATAAAATAAATACAACCACATACATAGATTTGTTACATATTGATTCTGCTTTTTTTTGTTGTTGTTGTTAAGTGCTGTTGATTCCCTTCCAACTCATGGTGACCCTGTATAGGGTTTCCAAGACTACAAATCTTCACAAGAACAAGAAGCCCAATCTTTCTCCTGTGGAGTGGTTGGTGGGTCTAAACTGCTGACCTTATAGTTAGCAGTCCAGTGATTATCCTACAGCACACTACTCTCCCATCTGCTTCCTTAGCTACAATTGTCAGTCTCTGAAATGTTAGGGTATGTAAGAAGAAAAATACTATATGACTCTAAGGTTTATCCTTAAGTGCTTTAAGTTTCCAAGTAGAGAACTACATGTGATTGTGTTAGTGCTGTGATAAAAGTAATTTCATATTGTTCATCTCAGTAAAGTAACAGTCTTGAAGCAAATCTTGGTAAGTAAACTGTTGTTTCATAAGTAAACACAATAATAAGTACTTTGTAATGTATGTAATTTCATTTATTCAACGTTAAATAACTATTCCGATAAAATGTTGCTGTCAATAGGTGGTTTTCAATTGATTCCAAACCATCACAATATTCTATAACAGAGTAGAACTGTTCCATAGGGTTTTCTACTATGCAAAGACTATTGGAGGAGATTACAAAGTCTTTCTACTATAGAGCTGCTGGATGGGATCAAATCACTAATCTTTCTATTAGAGTACCAGATTTTGCACCTCCAGGACTCCTATCAAAAAAGGCAAACTAATATTTGTTTTCATTAACTGGTCTATATATATATCCCTCCATATAATGCCATTCTACTAGCAGCATGAACATTATAACTTGATTTCAAATTTTCAGAAAAAAAAGAACCCCAAACTAAATATGAATGGAACTTGGGTACTCTAAATACTTTGCATATGGTGTAATAATCATTAGACTACTTAGAAAATACTATCAGATTTCTTGCTATCATTACTGTGAAAAGAATAGGTGACAATTTAGCAATTT
>NW_006408888.1:1961209-1963703 GCF_000296735.1 Chrysochloris asiatica | reverse complement strand
ATTTATTTTCCTATAAATTATTATCAGATTTATGGAAATCTGCAAAAGGAAATGCTTGACAAAAGTGATGGAGGAAAAAGGGACTGTTTTAGAGGAAAAATATATTTTTTTCTTATTTATATGATTGTTGTTGTTAT
The DNA here is from genome assembly GCF_000296735.1 of Chrysochloris asiatica. Taxonomy (NCBI): domain Eukaryota; kingdom Metazoa; phylum Chordata; class Mammalia; order Afrosoricida; family Chrysochloridae; genus Chrysochloris; species Chrysochloris asiatica. Next base: position 1,963,566 of record NW_006408888.1, on the reverse strand, counting down.
TGTTAAGTGCCATCAAGTCAGTTCCATTTCATAGTGACACTGTGTAGGATTTCCATGATGTGGCTGGTGAGTTTGAGTCACTGACCTTGTGATTCAAACCAACTTTATGTCGAGTGCTTATCCTACAGTGCCACACTAGAACTCCATTAATAAAATTGGATTCTCTCATTTTGCTGCAAGTGAAAGAAATTTGGATTTGTGCTCAGAAAACTGAGTTTGGGTTTTTGCTCTTAGTCATAAATTGATATTTGTGTGAGCATCTAATAGTATTTTAAGAGTATCTCATTGTGAATGTTTTAATGTATAAAGTTTGCATAAGATTTATTGTATGTATGAGTCATTTCTATACAGCTGCTATTTTGAGCATAGCGACCCTGAAAAAACTTTTTGAGAAGTGGCTGGTGGATTTGAACCAATAACATGTGATTAGTAGTCCAGTGCACCATATTAGGAGATATCAGAAAATAAAATATGTTAAAAAAATTAATTACTGTGCAAATACATGGTCCTGCTTAATATGGAAATATTCTTATACAAAATATTAACACTCTGATGTTTCTCATTCTAATTAAATGTTTCTAAGTGCTTGTTTCTAATGAGCCACAAATTCTTTATTTGTTTAACAGATATTGTATTTTCTTCCTACAACCCTCCACAACTAGTCTGTCAGTTTGTAGTACTGTGTTTACTTATGTTTTGTTGTGAGGTTGGAAGCTATACCACTGGTATTTTAAAAACTTGCAAGGTTAGAGTCTCTATAAGTCAAAACTAACTCACCAGTACTTAACAAAAACAACAAGAGTCATCCATGGTGGACAGGTTTAAGAAGAGCTTTCAGACTAATACAGACAAGGAAGAAGAAGCAGACTACTTTTGAATGTTTAGCCACTGAAAATCTTATGAATACCAGTGGAATATTGTCAGGTTAGATGGCACTCAAAACACCACTGGAGAAGTGCTGCTTCAGCAAAGCAGAGTTGGCCTTAATGACTCAGATGGAGTTAAAATTTCAGAACCTTAATTTTCTGATGTGGCACAACTAAAAATTAGAAGAAATAGCTATATACATTCATTAATAATCAGAATGTGCAATGTACTGTGTATGAATCTGGAAAAAATTATAGTTGAAATAGATTGAATAATGACTTATATCCTAGTTATTAGTGAGCTGAAATGGATTGACATTAGCCATTCTGAATTAGACAATCATATATGTTACTACACCGGGAATAACAAATTAAGAGGAATGACATCACATTCATCATTAAAAAGAACAACTCAAGTTCTTTGAAATACAGTGCTGTCTGTGATAAGATAATAAACATATTCCTAAAAGGAACAACAATTATTAGAACTATTATTCAAATTTGGGCTCCAACCACTAAAACTAGTGCTGATGAAATAGGAGAACTGCATCATCATGTTTGATCTCAGCATATTTGATCAACTGCATCTTTCTGTAGTTGATCAAACATGTAATCAAAATGCATATAAAATTACTGGTGACTGGAATGCAGAAAACTACAAATGAAGAGGAAAGATCCTTAGCTGGAAAATAAGGCCATAGTGATACAAACCATTCTAGAGATCACATGCTAGACTTTTAAAAGACTAATGATTTAGTCATTGCAAATAGCTTTTACTAAACTGCATGAAATGAAACTATATATGTATACCTGATTGGATGGAATATACAGGAGTCATACTGAGTACCTCTGTGGAGATGGAAGTATGAGAATCTCAATATCATCTGTCAAAATAAGGCCAGAGGCCAACTTTGGAACTGACCATCAATTTTCACAAGAATGTACAAGCTGAAGTTGAAGAAAAATTCAAACAACTTCTAGTGAGCAAAAAAATGACCTTGAGTATTTCCCATCTGAATTTAGAGACAACCTCAAGAATAGATTTGATGCACTGGACATTAAAGACTAAAGCTAGAAGAATTGTGCAATGTCAAAAATATCATACATGGGAGGTGGGATTTGATGGAGGATAGGGTAGAGTTGCAGTGAAGATCTCTGTCAGCAATACTACAGAATACAGTCAAAGTGGGTTCAGGGGAGAGCTACCAAACTCTGAACCACATATTTAGGAACATTAAAAAAGTTTGAAGACTTATAACTAGTGGAACTTGTAAGGGATCTCATATTTTAGAATCTGCCGGGCTCAGCGGCTCGGAGTTGACAACTTGGGTGAGACCAAACAGCAAGACCAAGCAGGGGAGAATGCAGACCCATCATAGACTAACGCCTGTGGGAACCTTGGAGCAAAGGTGGACAATATTCTTTGTTTGGTTTTGTTTTGTTCTGATTTTGTCTTTGGTATCTGTTCATTGGCCTATAGCTGTCTGGGCA
>NW_006408888.1:1943516-1954162 GCF_000296735.1 Chrysochloris asiatica | reverse complement strand
CCCCGCTTGTGGCTCTCCTTGGAGCTTTGCCAACCAGGGAGACACTCGATTGTTGCTTTGCTAAAACAATGAGCTTTCCATGTGCAGGGTTTCTTGCCGTTCTGTTCCTCCATGACATGGCGTCCGCCAATGTAGGAAGAGACTATGAAATTTGTTTTTGAATGTAGAGAGGCTACAGCAATTGGGAGAAACTATGAAACAAAAGTTGAAAAGAAAGTTTTAAAGGACAGCTTTATTTTTTTAAAATAATTTTAAAGTATTATAAGAAAATGTGCAAAGACCTGGAGTTAGAAAATCTAAAGGAATGAGCATGCTCAGCATTCCTCAAGCTAAAAAATCTGAAGGAACAAACCTAAGCGTATGGTTGCTCTAATGATGGATTCTCTGGGCAGAATATTGAATGACACTAGAAGCATTAAAAACAGAAGGAAGTAATGCATAGTCTCTGTGCAAAAAATAATTGGTTGATGTTCAACATTTCAATAGATACTAAACAATCAAGAGCAGATCTTATAGAAGGAAGAAGTCCAACCAGAACTGAAAACTTTGGCACAAAGCAAGACTCAAGGAATTGATACAATACATTCAATAAACTGATATACATTGAAGGTGCTCACTGGCGTATGACAAGAAATTTGAAAAAAAAAAAAAAAACATTAACTTGAACTGATTAGAAAAGATTCATATTTGTGTCGATTCAAAAGAAATGTGACCCAACTTAATGCATAAATCATCAAACAATATCAGTAATATCACATGCGAGTAAAATTTTGCTGAAGATAATTAAAAAATGATTGCAATAATACATCAACAAGGAGCTGCCAGAAATTTAAGCTAGATTCAGAAAAGGACATAGAATGAGGAGTATCAGTGCTGATGTCAGTTGAATATTGGTTGAAAGCAGACAATACCAAAAAGATGTTTACTTGGGATTTATTTACTTTACAAAGGCATTCAGCTGTATGGATTGTAACAAGTGTGGATAATATTGTGCATAAAAGGTATTCCATAACACTTGATTGTGCTCATGGTCTAACAGTTAGACCAAGAGGCAGTTTATCAAACAGAACGAGGGGATGCTGATTTAAAATAAGGAGATGTGTGCAATAAGGTTGCATCCTTTCATCATATTTATTCAATCTGTATGCTGAGGTTGTAATAATAGAATCTGGATTTTATGAAGAAGAACATGTCATAATATTGGTCACAGACTCAGTAACAACCTGCAATATTCATATGACACAACCCTGCTAATTGAAAGTTAAGAAAATTTAAGATACTTATACCTCATTGTAAAGAAACCGAAAGTCCTCACAAAAGGACTAACAAATAGCATCATATAATAAATGGAGAAAAGAATGAATTTGTCAAAGACTTCAATTTGCTTGACTCCACATTCAATGCCCATGGCAGCAGCAGTCAAGAAATCAAACACCGTACTACATTAGGCAAATATGTTGCAAAAGACCTCATTAAAGTATTCAAGAGCTAAGATGTCAGTTTGAGGATTCAGGTGCACTTGACCCAGGTTACGGTACTTTTAATCACTTGTTATATATATGAAAGTTGGGAAATGAATAAGGAAAACCATAGAAAAATTGATGCAATTGAATTATGGTTTAGTCAAAGAATATTAAAAGTACCATGCTGCTGTGGTTGTTAAGTGTCGTCGAGTCAATTCCGACCCAAAGTGACCCTGTACAGGGTTTCCGAGGCTGTAAATCTTTACGGAAGCAGAAAGCCTCCTCTTTCTCTGGCAGAGTGGCTAGTGGTTTCGAACTGCTCACCCTAAGGATCGCAGCCCGATTCCTAACCACTACGCTACCAGAGCTCCTTTTAAAAGTACCATAGACTACTAGAAAAGCAAACAAATCTATCATGGAAAAAGTACTGCCAGAATGCTCCTTAGAAGGGAGGATGATGAGCCTGTTTGTCGCTTCTATTTGGGCATATTATTTGGAAGAAATCTCTAGAGAAGAGATTTCCATAATACTTGGAAAAGTGGAGGGTTATTGGAAAAGAAGAAGTCCTCCAACATTATATATTGACACAATGCAGCAACAATGGGCTCAAAGCTAATAGCTCTTGTGAGTATACTGCAGGACCTAGCAGTGTTTCTTTCTGTTGTGCATAGTGTCACTATGAGTTCACACTATCTTGAGGAAACCTAACAACAACAACTACTACAACAACTGCAACACTTTGAGGAAAGTACAATTATCATTCCTATTTTACAGAGGGAAAAAAATGAACTTATAGAAGGTCACATAGTTGACTGGTGATAGAAATATACCCTAGTAAGAATGAAGCTTATTTTTTTTCACAATCAAAATATAAGATTCATACTTGTGTCATCTATAAGGGAACTTCAAATAATTTCACTAAAAAATGAAGTTAAAAGATAATGGAAATATACATTAACTAACTGAATCCTCTCATATATTACTTTATTGTTCATTGTATCATAAAGATTCCACAATAAGTATTGCATTATGTTTGCCATCTTTGCCAAGTAAACTTAGAGGCAGAATAAACAGAACACACATTGGCATAAACAATAAACATAGAATCTCTGTTTCCATGTATTTAGTCATTTATTCATAATAAATGATCAGAAATTTCAAAGTTCTAGAGGTGTCCTTGTGTGGCACTGTAGGACTAGCACTTGACAGCAAGATCAGTCTGAAGTACAAGGTCAGAGAGAACCACAAGGTCAGTACTTCAAACTCATCAGCTGCTCCTGGGAAATCCTATAAAGGGTTGCTATGAGTCTGAACCAACTCAGTGGCACTGAACAACAACAAATACATGCAGTGATTATTACCTTGGTTAATGTGCTGAACTGCAAGGTTGGTTTGAACTGCAAGGTTGGGGTTCAAGCTCACCAGCCACTCATCGGAAACCCTATACAGGGTCACTATGAGTCATAACCTACTCAACAGCACTTAACAACAAAAACAACAAACACATACAATGATTATTACCTTGACAGAAATAGCCTGAGATTCAGATTTATTATTTTAAATATAAACTGGAGTTCATAGGGTTTATGCTAAAAAAAGTAGATCTAGAGCTATAACAATTCTGTGGTACTGTGGGTTAATTTACTGGATTATGAAGTTGGTCTGAACCACAAGGTTGGTAGTTCAAGCTCACCAGAAGCTCCTTGGAAACTTCCTACAGAGTCTGTATGGGTCAGAACCGACTCTACAGTACTTAATAACAACATAAATCTCATAAAAACCATCTCAATAACTGACTCAACCTAAAGCAAAAGAAATTTGACACATTTAAAAATAACTTTCAACCTGGATGGAAAACTTCAATAAAATTCATTTTTCATATATATTATCTAAATTTGAAGGATATGAGAAAATATGTTGCTGTTAGATACCATAGAGTGTGTGCCGACTCAGAGCCACCCTGTGCACAACAAAATGAAACACTGCCTGATCCTGAGCCAACCTCACAATTATTATTACGTTTGAGCCCACTGCTGCTGTCACTGTGCCAATCCATCCCGTTGGGGTTTTCCTCTTTTTCTCTGAACCTTCACTTTACCACACATGATATATATATACTTCTTCAGGGACTGATCCGTCCTCATAAATGTCTCAATTATAAGAGACTAAGTTTGGTCACCCTGGCATAAAAGGAGCATTCTGGCTGTACTTCTTCCAACACAATTGATTTGTTCTTCTGGCAGTTCATGGTGCTTTTAATATTCTCTTCTAATTCCATAACTCAAATGCATCAATTCTTCTACTGTCTTCCTTATTCACTGTACAACTTTCAATGTATATAAGGATATTGAAAATACCAAGTCCTAGATCAGATGCACTGTATCCCTCAAACTGACATCTTTGCTTTTCAACACTTTAAAGAGGTCTTGTGCAAAATGTTTACCCACTACACTACATCATTTGATTTCTCGACTACTGCATCCATGAGTGCTGATGATTAATCTCAGCAAAATGAAGTATTTGAAAAAAACTTCAATCTTTATTCCATTTGTGTGTTGCTCTTGTTAAGTGCTGTCTAGTTAATTCTGACCCATAGTGACCCTGTATAGGGTTTCGGAGGAGCAGCTGGTGAGTTTCAACCACTGACCTTGCAGTTCAACGGCTTTATAGTCTGGCTCATTTACTCACAGCGCCACAAAAGGGTGTTGTTTATTGGTCCAGTGGTGAAGATTTTTGTTTTCTTTACATTGAGGTGCAATCCATACTGAAGGCTGTGGTCTTCGTTCTTCATCAGTAAATATTACAAGTCCTCTTGGTTTTCAGAAAATAAGGTAGTATCATCTGCATATCACAGGTTGTTTATGAGTCTTCCTCCAAACCTTATACCACATCCAGCTTCTCAGACTGTTTTCTCAGCATATAGATTGAATAAGTATGGTGAAAGAATATAACACACCTTGCCTATATTAAACCATTTTGTGTTCCCGTGTTCTGTTTGAACAACTGTCTCTTGGATTACCCTACTGGTATTTTAAATACCTGTGGCATAGCTTCCAGAATCACAACAAGGTGACAGTCACCACAGTATAACAAACAGACAGATGAGTTGTGGATGAGAAAGAATAGAAACCTTATTTATCAGTTTTAACATTATGGGTTACATAAGCAACTCTAGTAAGATAGTAATTGTATGTAACTAAAGACAAGTATTATCAATTAAAAGATCAAAGAATATGCAATAGCATAACAGAATAGCTCAACATCTGAAATATTTTGTTAATTAACATTAAAAAATCTAATATTTCTAAAATGTCAAGTTTCTTATATATTATTGTCTATAGAAATGATGCAAAGGAACTCTAGAGCTTGAATATAAAGATAATTGGGCATTTTTTAAGTTTAGGAATGAACAGTTACTTGTAGCATAAATCTAAATCATTAAACTACCTTGTATGTGCCTTTGAGAACTTAATACAAAATCTTATTTATGTTTCTAAAATTTTCGAATCTTCTTTATATCCCACAGAGGTGCAGGTTTATAATCAGAATGGCAAAACACACAGTCCAGATGACTGGGAAATGCTTTGTCAGGAGATATACAAAGAGAAGGCTCAAATGTGAAGTTTAGTCTGCAAATGAGCTGTTGGGATAGCAAACACATCTATTGGAGGAGACTGCTTGTCAATATTTTCAACATAATCACAAATAGATTAATGCATTATTACATTTAGATAGTCAGTGTTCTATTGGAATATTATTTTCTTAAAACTTAGCCAAATTCGTTTCTATTCCATCTCTCATAGATGTAACAGCAAAGTTATATATTTTGAAAAGATTGTTTCCAGAAGATAGATAAGCTCTTTTAAGCTTTTGATAGCTTGTATAAATGTCTGCCTTGAAGCTGTAGAGATATAGCACAATTCATGTCTTCTTGAATATATTTCAAAATAGAATTCTAAAACATAAATGAAGGGCCTCCTTACGGATAAAATGTATTAAGTTACTAGTGAAAACTTACATCAATTTGAGATATGCAAAGGAATCTATAATTATAATAATTAATTAAGATTTGTGGAAAGTAATGGATGCTTTAGATACAGGATCAACACTCATAGTTTTGGAAGAAATGAAAATAAAACTGTCCTCATATCCTTCCCATACCTCATAGAATTCTTATGAAAAAATCAAATAAATTGTTTATACTTTACAAAGTGCTTTATATTATTCACAAAGAAAACGTATTATTATCTTTTTTATTTATATTTTTGTGACATTAGATTATTAATAGGTAAATGGTGCTTAGATAGTTAGGTAGATAATGAATGATAGGTATACATATAGTTAATTGCATTATTTCCTTGAAAAACTAAAAATTGTGCTAATAATTTACACTTACATTTTCTTCATAATCATCTTAACTAACCTATGAAGTTTTCATATCATATTTATATTATTATTATTCTATAGACGATAAGTAAATAAATCAGCTAGCATAGTTAAATAACACAGTGGCAAAGCTAGAAATAAAAATGTCACTTAAAGTGCAGATGTTTTTCCCCTAATTCATTATAACTGCCTTCCAATAAAATATAATCTGTGTACATAGAGGGAGGTGTAGTATTTCTCTAGTCTACATTATATGACAATTAAGAGAACCAAGATTATACATTAAGTCGTTATATAGTAAAGCTTGTACAGTACCAGACAAATCCAATGTAATGCACCAAAACTCACTACCATTGAGTCAATTCCAACTCTTACAAACCCTACAGAACCAAATAGCACTGTCCCTTTGCATTTCTAAGACTATATTTTTACAGGAGCAGACAACTTCACCTTTCTCCCTCTGAGCTGATGGTAGGTTCAAACGGCTTACTTTGTAATTAGCAGCCCTAACTGGAACCCACTACACCAAGAGGGCTCCTTATTTAATGCTTTGGTTAAGTGCTTTTAAGGCGGTTCTAATTCATTGTGACTCTGTATAGGGTTTCCGAGGAGGGGTTGGAGGGTTTGAACTGTCCACCTTGTGGTTAGAAGTCCTGTAGAGCCACACTAGAACTAATTTCACTAAACCTGATATTTATTAAATTATTGACAGACCACAGTATGTTGTTGTTGTTAAGTGCCATCGAGTCAGTTCTGACCCATAGCGACCCTGCATAGGGTTTCCAAGGAGCAACTGGTGAGTTTGAACCATCAAGCTTGTAGTTCAAATGGCTTTGCAGTCTGGTACATTAACTCACAGAGCCACACCAGGAGTGACTACTTTTATGTAATGGGTTCGACATTTTTCTGAGAAAGACTCTGCTTGATATTCACGCTTTAATCTTAACTGCAAACTCAGTTGATGTTCTCACACACATTAAAGAAGATCATGAATTGCTAAACCTTGTTGTTGTTGCTAGGTGCCACTGAGTCGGTTCCCACTCATAGCCACCCTGTTTACTGAAGAATCAAATACTACCTGGTCCTACACTATCCTTACAACCATGGCTCTATTCTGGCCATTGTTGTAGCCACTGCATCAATCCATCTTGTTGAGAGTCTTCCAGTGTTTTACTGATTCCCCACATTATAAATCATGATATTCTCTCCAGGATGTGGTTCCTTCTTATAAACATGCCCTAAGTCCGTGAGAAGGAGCTCTGGTAGTGTAGTGGTTATGAGTCAGGCTGCTAACCTCAAGGTCAGCAGTTAGAAACTACCAGCCATTTCTTGGGAGAAAGATGAGGCTTTCTGCTTCCATAAAGATTTATAGCCTCACAAACCCAATACAGGGTCACTTTGAGTCAGAACTGACTCCACCGCACATAACCACCAACCAAGTATGTGAGACGAGGGCTGGTCACCCATCCTTGAAAGAAGCACTCTGGCTGTGTTTCTTCCAAGATTTTTGGTGACAAATAATGTGTATCATAGGGAGTCTTGGTGTGGCACTGTAGGATAAGCACTGGCCTGTGAGGTTGGTATGAATCTGGAGATCAGCGTGTTAAACCTACTAGCCATGCTTTGAAATCCCTATGCAGAATCACTAAGAGTCAGAACCGACTTGCCAACATTTAACAACAGCAACAACAATGCCTATCATAGTGATAGACCTCTCTAGGAACATTAAATGCAACTTCAAGAAATAGGTAAAACACAGCTGCACATGGATTCACTTCAAACTTAAGAACTGGTTCAGAAATTAACCATTATCTTTCAAATCTCAGATGCAAGGGGGATTATAACTACCACTTGGTAGGGTTTTCAAATAATAATCTGTGTAGATCACATAATATGAATATTCTTGGGCAATGACAGAGGTGCTATGAATAATGACGGTTTTCTCAAATTCATTAAATAAATAACTGAGTCAAATTCTAAAATAAATCTGAAGGCGTGCTATCATACTCTGCCGTTAGTTGTGATTTCATAAAAATTGGAATCTAATTTAACTTTGCAAAGACACATCTCCTATTTGTCAAATTCAAGGATATAGGGGCTGTCATTGGAATTGTTCACATAAAATATGTTGAACTAGAAAATGTTTGTCATATGTACTTGTATAATTTTGTTAATACATGATTATCTCTGGAGAAAGACATTCTGCTTTGAAAAGTGAAGGGTGAGTGAAAAAGAGGAAGAGCCCCAGTGAGAGGATGATACAGTGGCAGCAGCATTGGGCTGGAACGTAACAACAACTGTGAAGATGATGCAAGACCAGACAGTGTTTTGTTCTGTTAAAGCACAGGGTAATTATGAGGCTGAAACAATGCAATGACCCTAACTACAGTACTAAGTACAATTAAAGAAAGCTAAGACTGGTTAGAACTTGGGATACAAAAAAACAGTATAAAAAATAAAACTGGTTAATATCTTGAAGAATATTATACATTTAAAATTCAAATTATCTTTGCTACTGGAAAGAAATCTACAATTGGGTACTAGTAAATAGAAAAAAAATGAGCACAAATGTATTTATTACTAATTAATAATAGTTTAGTGTGCCTGTTAAACTTTGCACTAGAAGGATAGTCAGTTATTCTCTTGCATTATTTATAACTACTGAGCATGTACACACATTTATTTCCTGTATTCCCAAATAGGCCATGTACTGGATCTCATTTACTGAGTACAGCTAAGAAACAGTTTTTGTAAACACACATAAAGCATTCCTTCAGAGAAATTAAAATTGAATTGCATGACATTTATGAAAGCAGGTGTTGTTAAGTGTCGTCTAGTCAGTTCCAATTCATAGCTACCCTATATAGAGTTTCCGAGGTTTTAAATCTTTTGCAGGAGCAGAAAGCCTCATCTTTCTCCCACAAAGCAGCTGGTAGGCTCCAACCTCAGACCTGGTGATTTTCAGCCCATTATTTATCCTATGGAGACAGTGTGCTTCCCATGAAAGCAATTAAGTCACTATTTTTCATATATAAATGACTTTGCACTTATTGTGATAAATATGTTGTTGTTGTTGTTAAGTACTGTCCAGTCAGTTCCAACTTATGGCAATCCTGTATAGGGTTTCCAAGGAGGGGCTGGTGGGTTTGAACTGCCAACCTTGAGTTAGCAGTGCACTGCTTATCCTATAGTGCCACACTAGGACAAATAAGGTTTACATTGAATATAGTAAAAAAATGTTGCATATAATTAATTTTTGAAAAACAGTACACAGAAAAAAATACTTTGTCAAAATATTAACATTGATTATTTTTTCTGTGTTTTTGATAGATTTTAGAATGGTTCTGTTGCTATCTCAGTAGCCAGCAACTGTTTAGAGAAGTGCTTAAATAGGTGATTATTTTATGTCCTAGTTTCCTTTGAGTCAATTTCAACTGATCAACAGAGTAGAATTGCTTCATAGGGTTTGCAAGACTTCTAACATGCTTCTGGGTTATTAGTATAGTGCTTAACCATTTGTGCCACCCTGAAGCTCACTTGATGACCTGGTTATTGTTACAGTTAAGTGCCATTGAATTGGTTACAATTCATATAAACACTATGCAAAGCAGAATGAAGCACCCAGTTCTGTGTCATTCGCAGAGTTACTTGAACCTATTGTTGCTACTACAGTGAAAATCCGTATCTTTTGGATCTTTTTTGCTGACATTCCACCCTACCAAACATGATGTCCTTCTCCAGGGACTGATCCCTCCTGATAGCATGTCCAAAGTATGGGGAAAGTCTTGCCATTCTGGTTCCTAAGGAGCATTCAGGCTGTATCTCTTTCTACACAGATTTGCTGGCTCTTTTGGCACTTCCAGTATTCTTATCCAATACCATAATGCAATGCATCAATTCTTCTATGGTTCTCTTAATCATTGTCCACCTTTCACATGCATATGAGGCTGCTGAAAATAAAATGGCTTTGGTCAGGCACACCTTAGTTCTAAAACTGATATTGTTCTCTTGAAGACTGGTTATTGTTGTTGTTAGTGCCATTGAGTCAGTTCCAACTCATAGTGACACTGTATAAGATTTCTGAGGAGCAGTTAGCAAATTTGATCAGCCAACATTGCAGTTCAAACCGACCTTACGGTCCAGTGTTTATCCTATAGGGCCACAATGATCTGACAAAATAGTGTAAAATATTCCTGTCAGGGTCCAGCCTCGACAGGGGAGTGGGTTTCACGAAGAAGGGATGTCTGGGAGGCAAAAGAGAGGTTACACAAAGACACAGACACACAAGGTTGATGCAAGCTGACGGGCAGACAGTTCTGCTACAGACATTGCACGCAGAACTAGCTAAACCCCAGTCTTTTATTATCATGAAGGAGGAATTTGACACAAAAGAGAAGAATGAAAAAAAATGTGGTTGTTCTTTTGAGATAGGACACAATGATTCACAGATTTTATCTTAAAATAGTTTTCCAAGGGCATCATGCTTCTCGTGATAATCTACAATCCTTATTTCCATATGAAAAGGTCAAGCAAGCTATTACAGATTATATATTGACTAGGCCTATGTGACCTAGGGTAGCAACCTGTGGCTTCTTAAAAGTGCCTAACATATTGTCAACACTTAATCACAAATGGGTGAAGGTGAGTTACTTAGAAATTTCATAAAAGGGCTAAATTATGATTTCTGAAGAGACTCAAGCTGTTCTTACATATTCTGCAAGCTGAATATACAGAATATCTTGTTTATGAACAAGATTTCAGACACTTGGCTTTATTTGTTTGACTAATAATCCTTTC
>NW_006408888.1:1922831-1943185 GCF_000296735.1 Chrysochloris asiatica | reverse complement strand
GTCCCATTGTTGTTCATGGACATCAAAAGTTCATGCTTCAAGTTAATATCAAACATAACTGAATAGTTAGATAATGAGCAGTTCTGACATTCCTCCCAGGTGGCCACCGCCTGTTCCTCAGATAGATCTGTTCCCAAGACTTCACACACTGCTAATACCTTTAAGGCAGTGACATTCAAAGTAGTCCCATTAAAAGAGGCATTACGTACATTGATATCAAAATAAACCATTTTTCCCAGAAGCTACAATTACTGGAGTTAAGACCACAAAGGGCAAGTACAGAATGCACAATATGAGAACTAAAGAAAATTGTACAAAGGTAGCCAACCAGTGAATTCTCAAAAAGCCTATGAACCCGGGATTTCAGGAGGTCACATCCTTGGCCCTCAGGGTCCATGACTCGCAATCCTGAGGAGGGCCTCGGGGTTGGATTTTTGTCCATCTTGTCACGGGGCCACAGCTTCTCAGTATTTGTGGATGCTGTCGCCAGCATATTCCTTTCCATCTATGGATTCCCATAAAGTCATTTTGGCAGTCATAAATCTTAGGATAGTAGAAAGCTTGAAGTTTCAACTAAATATCAAATCAAATAAATTAGTTATGCTAATAAAAGTAAATGCTAACTGACTGTTAAGAGTACATGCTAAATTTTTAATGAGAGAAAGATATGATTATTTGATATTCTGATTAAAGAGAAAAGATCATTTAACATTTTTATAAGTCCTGTAATTTAATAGGTTGAAATTTTCTAATTTCTATGATTGGTCAATTTTGGAATTAAAACAATTTAGAAATTTAAAGGTAAATAAATATCATAAAATATTATTGGATAACTTGTCACACTTAAAATATTTTGATATTTCCATATTAAGATTAAAAATTACAATGAACACAAATGATATAAATCGATAATTTAGGGCCAAATATTCCATTTTATTTTACCTGTGATGTATTCACAATCTGTCAACACATATTAGTAATTGTTAAAAGACTTTTTAAAAGTCTTGATTTTTACGTATTTATAGAATGGCCAAATGAATTATACCAAGTTCCCTTTTTTCATAAGAGTTGTTCTTTCATATACTCACCACATTAAATAATTTTATTTTAGGGAACAATAAGTTAAAATAAATCTATGTTTATTCCTTGTAACTTTTTACTGTGAATTGAGTGAAATTTTACAGACAAGATTATCAGTTTTACACTCAACAAATCATACACTTTGTTTGATCTCAATGATTGCACTCCCCTCCATTCAACAACTTTGTCCCTGTGGTACCTATAGCAGTTCTACCCTCCTTAAGTTTGTCTTTAGGTAAATGTTGCCTTTTGATCTTGAATGTTTGACCATTCCATGGTGAGCATACCTTACTAGTAGTGTTGTTGTTCCTCCTATAAACCTATCTAATGATCTGGTAACACAGTTGTTATGAGTTGGGCTACTAACCTCAGGGTCAGCAGTTCAAAACTACCAGCTGTCCTGCAGGAGAAATATGACTTTCTCTGCTCCCATAAAGATTTACAGCCTTGGAAACCCTGTACAGGGTCGCTATGAGTCGGAACTGACTCCACGGCACACAACAACAACAACAATGCTTTCAGAAAGTGAGGCAGCATTGGAGGCACTCACTCATCTATGCCGTGAAATTTGGAAGACAACTATCTAGCTGAGTGATTAGAAGATATATCCAAATATTGATATATTTATGTCCTTTCCAAAGAGAGGTGACCAAATGGCATGCAGAAATCATTGGGCAAAGTGAGTAAAGTTTTACTAAAGGTAATACAGAAATGGCTGCAAGTGTACATTGACAGAGAAGTTCCAGAGGTTCAAGATGGATTCAGAAGAGGACATGGAATGAGGAATATCATTGTTGTTATTAAATGGATCTTGGCTGAAAGCAGAGAATACCAGAAATATGATTACCTTTGCTTTATTGATTATGCAAAGGCTTTCAATTGTGTGGATCATGACAAGCTATGGACAGCATTGTGAAATATGAGTATTCCAGAACACTTAACTTTGTTCATGAGGAACCCATGCATAGACCAAGAAGCGGTTGTTCAAACAGAACATGGGCAAATTGAATGGTTTAACATTAAGAAATGTGTGTGACAAGGTTTTATTCTTTCACCATACTTATTAAACCTGTATGCTGAGCAAATAATCTGAGAAGCTGGGTTATATGAAAAAAAATGTGGCATCAGGATTGGAGGAAGACTCATTAACAACCTGTGATATGCAATGATACAATCTTGCTTGCTGAAAGTGAAGAGAACTTAAAATACTTACTGGTGAAGATCAAAAAGCACAGCCTTTGGTATGGATTCATGTCAATATAAAGAAAACAAAAATCCTCACCACTGGACCAATAAACGGCATTCTTATCAACAGAGAAAAGATTGAAATTATCAAGGACTTCATTCTTCTTGGATCAACCATTATCACACATGGAAGCAGCAGTCAAGAAATTATTGGACATATTGCATTAGGCAAATCTGCTGCACAAGCCTTTTTGAAAGTATTGAAGAGCAAAGATGTCAGTTTGAGGACTAAGGTGTTCCTGAGACAAACCATGGTATTTTCAATAACCTCATATGCACTGGAAAGCTGGACAGTGAATAAGGA
This sequence comes from Chrysochloris asiatica, assembly GCF_000296735.1. Taxonomy (NCBI): domain Eukaryota; kingdom Metazoa; phylum Chordata; class Mammalia; order Afrosoricida; family Chrysochloridae; genus Chrysochloris; species Chrysochloris asiatica. The sequence goes on along the minus strand of NW_006408888.1, from coordinate 1,940,556 downwards.
AGACCGTATAAAAATTGATGCTTTTGAGTTATGGTGTTGGAGAAGAAAGTACCATGGATGCCAAAGAACAAACAGATCTGTGTTGAAACAAGTACAGCCAGAGTGCTCCTTGGAGGCCAAGAAGGCAAAACTTCATTTCTTATACTTCGAACATGTTGTCAGAAGGGACCAGTCACTGGAGAAGACTATTGTGGAGGGTCAGAGAAAAAGAGGAAGACCCCCAGCGAGATGGATTGTCAAAGTGGCAACATCACTGGGCTCAAGCATGGCAACAATTGTGAGGTTGGCCTATGACCGGGCAATGTTCAGTTCTGTTGTGCATAGGGTCGCTATGAGTCAGTACCAACTCGATGGCACCTAACAACAACAACAACACTGCTTGGCTGAAAATTAGACCACAAGGTAAGCTATGAAGGGTAGTTGAAGGTCATAGTCTTGGAATCCTCCAGTCTCTTTCTGATCAATAAGCCTGATTTTTAAAAACAATTTTGAATTTTGTTGTACACTTTCTTCCACTCTTTCTGGGACCTTCTAAAATAATCCTATTCAGAATAGCTAGTAGGGATAGACTATCTCCCTTTAGTTCTTCTGATCTCATTGTCATAACTGATGTTTATCAATTCTATTTGTCCATTGGATTAGTTGATTCCAAGAATTAAAAATTTTCATCACTCTTCTTTCTTTCCACATTGAGAGACTAATAATTGCTCCTTAGATGATATCATAAACATCGCCCTCCCCACTGGATACAAAACTAGTATTTAGTGTAATGATGATTTGAAGTTCTGTAGTGTGGCCCAGAAGATTTTGCTTATAGCCTAAATGCTGTTTCAAGCTATGGACACCAAATAAGTCTCCTTCACAAACAAAATGTCATTTTATATATGTCCAAAATAAAAATCTTAGACATAAAAATATGAGACTTCTGTCCCTAGGCTGTATGCTTTCATGAACCTACTAATCACATACAGAAAAACATATTGAGCCACACAGTAGCACCTTGGTTCCTCAGGGCCCTCTTTTCTTTTTACTGCAGTATAATCTGCAACCTGCTAAGATGCTGGAATGCCCTCCTCAAATATCCGGTTCTGAGTCACAAGTAAGACTTCTGCATCTAGATGTCTGGAAGGTGTATAGACTGCCAAATCAGAGGGACATTCCTTTGGAGGCGTCAAGTAACAGAAATCTTTATAAAAGGAGCAGGATGAATTAACACCAAACCCTTCTTTTCTCTCTCTCTCTCTCCATATATATATATATGTTGTTCTTGTTGTTGTTATATGCCGTGGAGTCGTTTCCGACTCATAGCGACCCTACACAGGGTTTCTGAGGCTGTAAATCCATGGAACCGCTAGTAGTTTCAAACTGCCGACCTTGAGGTTCGCAGCCCGATTCGTAAACACTACGCTACCAGAGCTCCTTTATATATATATTTATATATATATACATACATACTTTTTTCCCCCATCATTCAACAATATTTTCTTCTATTCCATCTATTTTTTTGGTTTTGTTTTGTTTTGGAATGTACACAAAACCACTCAGGAATATATAATTATTTAAACAACCAAAGGGCACACTCTGTAAGCCTACTTTCTGTCTACAAGTACCTGGACACCAGCACACAACCTTTCTATTTCATGAGTCTAGATGCCTCAACTGCTGTATTTCTCCATACCCTCATCTCTGTCTCCATCTCTGGTGTCTCTGCTTTTCTAGACAGGGTCTCACATTCCACTCAAGCTTTACTGCCTTTAAAGGTCCTAGGGTCCTCTGTTTCTGGAATGTAGGATTAACTATGCCTCCCTTTTTGTTACAAAACTTCTACCTTTACAGTTGTGACAGTTGAAATTAATCATAATAACAGTAACTCACTATTGATTCATAAGAATATTATCCCCATCTCTTTTCACCAGACCCATCTAGACAAGCTGAATACAATTCAGTGAGGACTCTACCATCCCCCACGCACTCTGAAACTAAATTCCTTCTTGAAAACTTGTAAGCCAGTCACTTCATGCCTTTATAACCCACTCATTTTAGGTAGCCAATGTCTAAATTGCCAATCGCTATCAACCCTCTATATAGAGGGGATGGGATTGATACTTGATGTGAAGACTTCTCCACTCTCAGTTGGTATTTTGAACTACTACATCCATAAGCATTGGTCAAGTTCATCAAATTGTAGCAATTTATTTTTCCTTTATCATTTTTTTTCTTTAAATCTTCCTCTAGTCAAGTTCTAATCATCAAGCCATTGAAGAATAAGTACTATCTACAAGTCTGGGCATTATTGCTTATCTCCCCTTACTTCATATCAGCTGGATGCTTTGCTATCAGCTCTAGCCCTCAGTGGCTATGTTCTTGTCCATTAGCTCAGGACTCCCTAGATCTCACCATACTTCTGTCAAGACAGCCCTTCCTCTTATCTCTCTCATCTCCAGGTCAACAGGATACTATGGAACGTGGTCGAACTCAACCCATTTCTTCATTGCTGCATTTTCCCCTCTTCCACTCACCAGGAGACCTATTTGGTCACCAGCAAGCTTATATATCTGCTCATGTGCTCACTTTGAATTTCAGTCTTGAAGGAGGTTCTTTCCTGAAGGGACTTGATTGCATGCCTTGATGGCTTCCCAGTGAACAACTTGCTTTTACTTGCAGAAGCCAATCAGACTGCCATTTTTTTTTTTTTTTTTCCTTGCTGGTCTTTCTTTCAAGAAGTATCTTTTATTCTTCTAGCTGTTCAAGGCCGGGCTGCTTGTCCTATCTAGTGGGAATGTCCCAACTCGGAAGGTTCTGAATGGGGCTCAGGATTCTACCTAAGGTCCTATACACCAAAAAAGTTCTGCAGGAAGCTTATTTTAGTAGGCAAGTTGTAGAACCGCTTTAGTCATTCCAATCATATATAGGCTAAAGATAGGCTTTAAAGCTTTTCCTGATCATGTTTCCCAATATACCTTTCTATCCCACTCAGGTTTCTATATTACAGTAGTAGGCAAGCAAAACCAATATTCATAAGACAGTCAAGCATCTTAATATTATTTCTACTCTTCTACTCATTCAGACTATGTCTTGATCCCTGTATCATACAGCCCTGTTGTTTCAAGGTTGAACATATATCACTATTTACCTGTCTCATTTAGCCCATGCAAACCTGCCTCAGTGTTCCCCTATCTATCTTCTTGTTCCACTCCCCTCCCCCTTCTTGTGTATTGCCTTCCCAACACTTGAACTATAATATGTCTCTCCCCTACCTGGTGCTGTACTATCCACTACCCCCTCCCTCAACCTGGTAACCAACAAATAATTTTTCTTTTTTCTTTTTAGAATGGGTATCTTTTCTTAAGCTTTTATAATAATGGTCTTATGCAATATTTGTACTTTTGAGACTGACTAATCTGACTCAGCATAATGTCCTCAAGTTTCATCCAAATTATGTGCTAGCTTGCAGCTTCCTTTTTATTCTTCATGGTAACATAATATTCCATTGTGTGTATGTACCAAAGTTTGTTTACCCATTCTTTCATTGATGGGCACTTTGGCTGTCTCCATCTTTTTGCTATTGTGAATAGTGCTGCTATGAACATTAGTGTGCATATATCTACTCATATTGTGTCTTGTATTTCTTGTAGATATATACCAAGTAGAGGAATTGCTAGATCATAAGGTATTTCTATTTCCAACTTTCTGAGGAAGTGCCATACTGTTTTCCACAGTGATTGGACTATTTTGCATTTACACCAGTAATATAGGAGAGTCCCAGTTTCTCCACATCCTCACACAGCACTCATTGTTCTCTGCTTTTTTGAACTTTGTTGTTATTGCTGTTGTGAGATGATATTTCATTGTTGTTTTGATTTGCATCTCTCTAATGGCCAATAATCATGAACATTTCCTCATATGTTTGTTGGCTGCCCCAATGTCTTCTTTGGTGAAGAGTCTATTCATGTCCTGTGCCCATTTTTAAATTGGGTTATTTGTCTTTTTCTTGTAGAGATATTGTAGTTTCCTATAGTTTTTAGAGGTTATTTCCCTTGTCTGATATGTCATTGCAAAATATTTTTTCCCATTCTGTGGGCTTTCCTTTTTACTCTTTTGGTGAAATCTAATTTTTAGTATGTCCCAATCATCAATTTTGTCTTCTTGTGTTTGTGAGAGATTCCCACAATAGTTGGTATTCTGTTTGTGCCCTGTATAAGAGCCCATACATTTGTCCCTAGTTTTTAAATGATGACTTTTATAATTCTGAGATTCACATTTAGGTCTTTAATCCATGCTGAGTTGGTTTTTATATATGTTGGGAAATAAAGGTCTTGTTTCAATCTTTTGCAATTCAATTTCCAGTTCTACCAGCACCATCTGCTGAAGAGACTATCTCCCCTCCATTAAATGTACTTTGGCCCTTTGTAAAAGATTATTAGGTTGTATGCGGATGGGTATATATCTGGATTCTAAATTCTGTTGCACTGAAATATGTATCTTTCATTGTACCAATACCAGCTTGTTTTGATGACAGTAGTAAAATTTGAAAACAGGAGTGAGAGGCTTACAACTTTGTTCTTCTTCTGAAGCAGTGCTTTCCTTTCTATATAAAGTTTGCAATTGTTTTTTCCATCTCTTTAAAGAATGTTGTTGGAATCTGGAATGGAATTGTGTTATACGTGTAGATTGCATTGGGTAGTAGTGACATTTTCACAATGTTAAGTCTTCCTATCCAGGAGCATGGTATAGTTTTCAACGTTTGTAAGTCTCTTTTGGATTTTCATAGTAGTATCTTGTAGTTTTCTGTGTGTAGGTCCTGAACTTCTCTAGTTACATTTATTCCTAAATATTTCATCCTTGGGCAGCTATTTATTTTAAACGGTATTGCTTTCCTAATTTCTTTTTCAGAGTTGTCATCATTAGTACAAAGGAATCCAACTGATTTTTTTTTTTAAGTTTTTACTGAAAATTATGTGATAGTTTACTTTTTATTGTGAATTATGTGTTATTTTAGATGGGAGAACATTAGCTTTACATTCCTCCTATCTTATTTCATTTCATTGCAATGATTGCAATCTCTTGCCTGCATCATGAAATAACCAAGGATATACCCTGTAATCCTGCCCCCCAGCTATTGGCACATAGCCCCTCTCCTTCCCTGAGTCTAAAGTCCCCAACTGCTTTATCTCTCCATGTCATTGTCTCTGCCTCCATCACTGTTGCACTGCTTTTCTGGATAGGGTCCCACACTTTGCTTTTCTCCCTTTATGGTTCCAGGGACCTCCCCTCCTGGACTGCAAAATCAACCACTCCCCTCCTTTTGATACAAAAACATATACCTTTACCTTCCCAATACTCACAGTCGGTCCTGATAGCAATTATTCACTATTGAGCCACAGAGTCTTATTCCCATCTCCTTTCATCAGCCCCATCTAGACAGTTTGGGAACCATTCAGTGGAGGTTCCCCTTCTTCTGCACTCTCTGGAACTAGGTTACCTCTTGAAAGCTTGTAAGCCAGTCACTTCTTGCCTTTGTAGCCCCTCCCAATTTTGGCTAGCCAATATCTAAGTTGCTCATCCTGGTGGGAATGATCCTCACTGTAAAGATTTGTACCTTTGACCTACTGCATCAACAAGAATGAGTCAAGTTCATCAAATTGTAGCAGATTACTCTTTTTTTCTCTTCTTTCTTCCTCTAGTCAACTCCTGATCATCAAGCCATTGAAGCCAGGACAAGTGGGTACTATCTGAAAGTATGGGTGTTCTTTCATATCAGCTGGATGCTTCACACTCTACTCTGGTCCTCAGTGGCCATGTCCCTGTTCCTGGGCCCAGGAGTCCTCAGGTCTCGTCATACTACTGGTTGACTAGTTCTCAGTCCAGGTTAACAGGAGTCTATTGAATGTGGTTGGACTTAGCTCACAAATTCATCACTGTTTTTCCCCCATTTCCCCTTATTGGTGACCAATGTGGTCAGCAGCAAGTCCACATGCCTGCTCCTGTATTATCCGTAAGATTTAGTCTTGGAAGGGAGTTTCCCCTGAGGAGACCTGACCACTTGCTTTGATGGCTTCTTGGAGAACAAATTGTTTGTTTTTGTAATAGTCAGTCAGACTGCCATTATTGTTTTTTGTTTTGTTTTTTTTACTTTTCCTACTGGTTATTATTTTAAGAAGTATTTTTTGATCTTTTAGCCTTTGCCAGGCTGGTCTCCTTGTCCTTTTAACTTGAAATGTCCCAATTCAGGTGATTCTGAATGGGGACAGGATTTCACCTATGGTCTCATGCATTGCAAAGGCTCTGCAGGAAGCCTCCTTCATTGAACAAGTCTTATTTTAGGTATTCTAACCACTTTATAGGCTTACAAGCTTTCTATGGTGATATTTCTGGCTATTTATTTCTGTCCCTCAAGTGTCTAGTTTACAATAGTAGGTAAGGGAAACCAAGAGTCAAAAGACAACCAAACAATGACAAAACAGGGAAATTAAAGGCATCCAAATTTGCAAAGAGGAAGTAAAACTCTCCCTATTTACAGATGATATGATCCTATATGTAGAAAACCCCAAAGACTCAGTCAAAGAGCTACTAGACCTCATTGGAAGATTCATCAAAGTGGCAGGCTATAAGATCAACATACAAAAATCAGTTAGATTTATCTATACCAAAAATGACAGCATTGAAAATGACATTAGGAAAGCAATATCATTTACAATAGCCACCCAAAGGATGAAATATCTAGGAATAAATGTAACTAGAGAAACAAGGGACTTATACAAAGAAATTTAGAAAATACTACCAAAAGAAACCAAAAAGACTTTAAAAAATGGAAGAATGTACCATGATACTGGATAGAAAAACTTAACATTGTGAAAATGTCAATACTGCCCAAAGCAATTTACACATATAATGCAATCCCAATCCAGATTCCAACATTCTTCAAAGAGATGGAAAAAACCATTATAATCTTTATATGGTAAGGAAAGAGACCCAGGATAAGCAAAGTACTGCTTAAGAAGAAGAATAGGTCGGAAGCCTCTCACACCCCAACTTCAAAATTTACTATACAGCTACAGTGGTCAAAACAGCTTGGTACTGTTATAATGAAAGATACTTAGATCAATGGAACAGAATTGAGAATCCAGAAATTATCCCATTTACATAGAGCCAACTTATTTTTTTTACAAAACACCTAAATATATCGCATGGATAGGGGATAGTCTCTTCAACAAATGGTGCTGGCAGAACTGGAAAACGATATGCAAAAGGTTGAAACAAGAGCTTCACCTCACACCTTATACAAAAACCAACTCAACATGGATTAAAGACCTAAATGTGAATCCCAGAATTATGAAGGCCATCAGTGCAAAAATCGAGACAAATGTAAGGGCACTAATTCAGGGAATACACAGACTACAAAACATTTTAAAACCACATAAACAAAAGTAGACAAAATAGATGAGTGGGACATACTAAAAATTAAAACCTTGTATGCATCAAAAGACTTCACCAGAAGAGCAAAAAGGAAACCACAGAATGGGAAAAAATATTTTGCAATGACACATCAGACAGGGGACTCATTTCTAAAATATTTAGGAAACTACAACACCTCTACAAGAAAAAGACAAATAACCCAATTAAAAAATGGGCACAGGACATGAACAGACATTTCACCAAGGAAGAAATCCAGGCAGCCAACAAACATGAAGAAATGTTCATGATCACTAGCCATTAGAGAGATGCAAATCAAAACAACAGTGAGATATCACCTCACACCAACAATAACTGCAAAGATCAAAAAAGTAGTGGACAATAAATGCTGGCGGGGATGTGGAGAGATTGGGACACTCCTGCATTGCTGGTGGGGCTGCAAAATGGTCCAGCCAAAATCTCTGGAAAGCAATATGGAACTTCCTCATAAGGTTGGGAATAGAAATACCTTTTGATCCAGCATTTCCTCTACTTGGTATTTACCCACAAGAAATATAAGCCACAGCACAAGAAGATATATGCACACCAATGTTCATAGCAGCATTATTTACAATAGCAAAAAGATGGAGACAGCAAAAGTGCCCATCAATTGAAGAATGGATAAACAAACTGTGGTACATGCACACAGTGGAATACTATGCTACCTTGAAAAATAACAAGGAAGCTGCAAGCCACCGCATAACATGGATGAACCTAGAGAACATTATGTTGATTGAAATTATTCAGTCACAAAAGGAGAAATACTGCATAGGATCACTATTGTAAAAGACTAAGAAAAATAACCCATACTAAAGGGGGGTGGACTCTTTGCTGTTTACTTGGGTGTGGAGGTGGGGTGAGAGGAGAGAGTGGAAGGTGGAGCACAGGGCAGGGAATAGACACAGGATAGTTTGGGTGCTGGGGAGAGGGACAATATAGAAGGGAGAGGGGAATGGAAGCTTCATTATGACATCCCTTGGTGATTTCCTTTTAAAGTCTTTCCCTCCTTGGGTTCATTGAGCTTCTTGAATGCTTTTCATTTTTCAGTATTTTCAGGAAATTTTCTCCCAACAGATCTTCAATTATCTTCTCTGTGGAATTGTGTAATTATTCCTATTCCAAATACCAATAATTATTAAGTTATTCCTCTTCATGTTTTTCCACATATATATTAGCCTTTCTTCAGTTTGCTGTTCTATCTTAGCAGTATTGAGTGATCTGTCTTCCAACTCGCTGCTTCTGTCTTCCATCTCTTCAATTCTTCTCCTTTGCTCTTTCAGTGTATTGTCCATTTCTGGTATTTTATTATTAGTCATTTGCACCTCTTTTTGCAGTTTTTTGAATAATTTCCAAAGCTCTATCTATTTTATTTGATTGCTCCTGTAGTGCTTTCCTGGCTTCTTCCTATTTTTTTCAAACCCTCCATCAAGCATTAGGATGCACCTCAATACGAGTCTCCTGAATTCCTACTCAGTTCCATAGCTTTCCCTCCTTCCAATGGGAAATCTAGGTCTACCTCCAAATCATTTGTCTCAGTTACTCTATCTTGTTTCTGGACAAGTGCCAAAATGGTCAGTTGTTTCTTGGGTATCTTCATCAATTATGGGTTTTTTTTCAATAGTTAGATGAATGTATGTTGATGTATTGTTGATCATTCTGATTGCCTTCAGGTAGATGTGATCATGAGATGGCTTCTCTTTTCACTTTTCTTATTACTCAATTCAGAGTAACTATAGCAGTGTTGCCTATTTATGTGGTGTATAGCATCTGTTATTGGCTCTTGCCTGGATGGTGGAATTTTGCAGGGTGTGATTGTAGCTTGGCTTTATGACCACCATTGCTATCTCTTCTTGGATAATGTAGAGAGAGAAAAAGCCTCCTGAAGGTAAAAGGGGGACCAAAAAACAAAACAGCAGCAACAAAAACATAAAAAATTGATTTGATGCTACAATCAGTAATAGCATAAAATAAAAGAAGAAAAAAATATCTGTAGCAAAATATGAATATGATTTTAGTGCCCCATTCTTAGTAGGCTTGGGCCATTCTGGGAGACTATTCCACTATAAACAATTCTGTTGACTCCTCCATCTTCCTCAATTCTGGGACCAATGATCTTTGCTGAGCACATCTGTGAGCATGCATAGCATAACTCTCCAGGGGTGGGTGGGGGTGTCCACACGTTTAGGCACTCCCTCTAGTCACCAGAGTGGAGGTGCACAGATAGACAGAGAGAAATGAATGAACAGGGGGAGTGAGGAAAGAATGTCCACACATTTGTATCTGAGCATAGGTCAGGGCTCTGTGGTGGGGCACTCCTTTGACCCACCATTCACTTTGTCTTGGTCAAGATGACAGCTCCAAGAACAGCTGGGAGCTGCAGACCAGAAAACATCATGTTTCTTGATTCTGCTACAAATTCCACTGGCTGTAAACCTTTGAACTTTCTAAATATTCCTTTATATGTAGTTCAGAGTTCTGGGACCGTCCTCTGAATCTGCTTCATATGGTGTTATGTGTTATTGCTGGCAGAGATCTGCACTACAACTCACCTTAATCCACCATTAAGTCCTTCCCTCCCAGGTTTCTAAACTGGTCACTACTCACCAAAGTAATTTTCAGACCATTGTCTTTGTAGATTATGTTATGAAAATTGACTATGCTGTCCTCTTGAGACTATGATTATGAGCCCAAAGACCAAGGAATTCATTGCCCTAACATGTTTCAAAATATCTAAATAGTTTTCATCATTTTTTATCTATATGTTCCATCAAAGTCATAGGTGTATTTTCAGTTTTGTGTGTTTCCAAGGATATATACCCAGGTACAAACATCTTTCAAGCCCCTATATGTTTATGGGTAAACTCCCACTTTCCCTCCCATACCTGTTCAGCCTGTGTATCTGTCCATGTATCTACCCACAGAACACTGTTATTATAGGGATGTGCATACAGCACTGTGTGCCTCTATCTCATTTAACTCTTGCACACCTCTCTGTGTCTTCACCTATCATCATAATTCTTCTGCCAATCTCTCTCAATTTGTACATTGCCCTCCCCAGCATCTAAGCTAACATGTATCTGTACTCTAGCCAATGAAGTAGACTCCTTTCCCTCCTGCCCCTGGAAACCTAAAAAAAATTTATTTTAGCATGAAAACATTTTCTTGTGCTTTTACAGTAGTGGAGTCATACAATATTTTTCTTTTTGTGATTGACTAATTTCATTAACATTATGTCCTCCAGGTTAATCTGTGTTATGAAGTGTTTCACAGATTCATTGTTATTTTTCAATGCTGCAAAATATTCCATTGTGTATATACACCAACATGTATTTATCCATTCCTCCATTGATGAGCATTTAGTCTGTCTCCATCTTTTTGCTTTTGTGAATAGTGTTGTGATGAACATTGCCGTGCATGTATCTACTAGTTCCATTGCTTATATTTCTTGTGGATATACACCAAGTAAAGGGACTGCTGAGTCATCTGATATATCTATTTCCAACTTTTGGGGGAAATGCCATACCATTTTCCACAGTGGTTTCATCATTTTACAGTTCCAAAGCAATGTAGGTAGATCCCAGTCTCTCTAACACTTGGTGTTTTCTGTTCTGTTTTTTTTTTTTAAACCTTATATTAATGCTGGTAACATCCTGGTGTGGTACTATGGGTTAATGTGCTGGATTGCAGGGTCAGTTTGAACCACAAGATCAATGATTCAAGCTCACTAGCCATTCTTCAGAAATCCTATATAGAGTTGCCGTGAGTTGCAACCAATTCAGTGGCACTTAACAACAAACTAATGCTGGTGAATTGACATCTTACTGATATTTTGATTTTCATCTCTCTAATGAGTAATAAACTCCTGGTGTGATGCGGTAGGATCAGCACTAGATGATGAACCACAAGGTCGGTGGTTCAAACCCACTAGCTGCTCCTCAGAAACCCACTTGCTGTGAGTTGGAACCAACTTGACAGCATTTAACAACAATGGCTAATGACAGTGAGCATTTCTTAATATGTGTGTTGTCTGCCTGAATGTCTTCTTTGATGAAATCTCTCTTCATGTCCTTTGCCCACTTTTTGACTGGGTTGTTTTAAAAAAAATTTTTGTATACATTTCTAGTTTTGTATACATTTTCTAGATTAGTCACGTGTCTGATATGTCACTGCAAACACTTTTTTAGTTTGTGGGCTCTTCTTTCACTCTTCCAGCAAAATCTTTTGATACACATAAGTGCCTAATTTTTAGGAGATCCCAGTCATCTGTTTTGTCTTCTACTCTGTGAGTTTTCAATCGTGTTTGAAGTGTATTTATGCCATTTACTTAAGACGCTAAGTCTTTATATTTTTGTTGATGTTTATAGTTCTAGGTTTTACCTTTAAGTCTTTAATTCACGTTTTTTTTATATGGTGAGAAATATGAATCTTGTTTCATTCTGTTGCAAATGGATTTCAAGTTTTGCCAGCACCATTTGTTGAAGACTGTCACTTACCTGTTTAATATGTTTTGGCCCTTTGTCACACATCAATTGACTATATGTGGGTGGATTTACCTCTAGGTTCTCAATTCTGTATCACTAATCAATGTACCTTCTGTTATATCACAACCAGGATGTTTTGACTGTGACTGTGTAGTAGATTTTAAGATCAGAAAGCGAGAGGACTCCAACTTTGTTCTTACTCTTAAGTAAAGCTTCACTTATCTGACATCTGTTTCCTTTCAATATAAACTTTATTGATAATTTTTTCCAGTTCTTTAAAGCATAATACTGGAATCTGGATAAAATTGCAATATACCTATCAATTGCTGTGAGTAATGTTGACATTTTCACAGTGTTAATGCTTTTTATACATGAGCATGATATATTCTATTTTTTGTATGCCTCTTAGTTTCTTGTAGCAGTGTTTTGCAATTTTCTATGTATAGGATTTTTGCTTTTCTTGTTAGATTTAATCCTACATATTTCATTTTTTGGTTGGCTATTGTAAATGGTATTATTTTCTTGACTTCTTTTTCCAGTTACCTTTCTGGTATACAAAAATCCACCAACTGATTTTTGCTTATTGATTTTGTACCTTGCACACTTTGTTTCAATGAGTTCCAGTTGACATTGAAGCATCCTGAATCATTTGGATTTTCTATGCATAGAATCATATCTGTGCAAATAGAGGTTTTTATTATTCTTTGTCCAGTCCAATTTTGATTGGCATGACTTTAATTTCCCTTTATTGCCTTATAGCTCTGGATAATACTTCAAACACAATATTGAATAGAAGTGGTAACAAAGGGCATCCTAGTCTGGTCCTATTCAAAAAGGGAATGCTTTCAGTTTCTCCTCATTGAGGGTAAGTAATGATGGCCATTGGCTATGTATTTATGCACTTGGTTATGTTTAGGGATTTCCACTTCTGTTCCTATTTTGTTGAGTGTTTTTATTAGGAATGCGTACACATGCCTTTCCTATATCTGTCAATAAGATAATGTGGTTCTTTTCCTTTGTTTTATTTATGTGGTGGATTATATTTTTGTTGTTGTTTTTTAATATTGAATCATCCTTGCATCCCTGATATGAATCTCATTAGGTCATGATGCATTTTTTATATGCTGCTGAATTTTATTGGCTAGGATTTTGTTGAAAATATTTGCATCTATGTTCATGAGGAATATGGTCTACAATTGTCCTTCTTAGCAATGCCTCTGTCTGTTGTTGGTATGTGGTTATGCTCGCTTGATAAAATGTATTCAGGTGTTTTCCATCCTTTTCTATGTTCTGGAATAGTCTGAGTAGAATTCATTTTAGTTCTTTGAATGTGTGGTAGAATTCACCAATAATACCATCTGAGCCCAGAATGTTTTTGTTTTTGTAGTATTTTTAATGACCTGAACAATTTCTTCTTTTGTTATGGGACTATTCAAGTTTTCTACTCCATTCTTTGTTAGTTTCACTAGGTTTGCTTTTCTAAAATTTGTTCATTTCTTCTAGATTTTCAAATTTATTAGAGTATAATTCATAGTATTCTGTTTTTATCATTTCATTTCTGTGGTTATCTTGTGACATTACCCATATTATTTCTGATGTGTATTATTTGCATATCCTTTATTCCTTTTTTGAGATTTGCTAATGGTTCGTAATTTTATTTACCCTTTCAAATAAGTAATTTTTTTTTTTTATTGTGAATTGAATGGAAGTTTGCAGAGTAAATCATCAGTTTTACATTCAACAAATCATATACTTTTTTTCATTATGGTAATATTCCCCTCCATGTACCCTCAGTTAATAGTGTTTCTCTATTCATTTTGGCTCTTTTTTTTTTTTTTTAATCACTCAGGCATATATAATAATTTAAACCACCAAAGGGCATATTCTGCAAGTCTGCCTCCTGGCCATCAGCTATCTATTGCTCTCTTTCCATTAATCCAGAGTCCTCAGCTGCTCCCTCTCTTCATGTTTCCATCTCTGCCTCCATCTCTGGTGCTGCTGCTTCTCTGGATAAAGTCCTGCATTCCTCTTGCGTTCTTCTCCCTTGATGGTCTTTGTTTCTGGAATGTTAGACTAACTACTCCCAAGATTTTATTAAAAACTTCTACCTTTACAATTGTGACAGTCACAATTAGTCATGATAACAATTACTCACTATTGAATCATAAGCATCTTATCCCCATCTCTTTTTTACCGGACCCATCTAGACAAGATGAAAACTATTCAGTAGTACATTATCTTCCCACACACATTTGTAAACTAAACCCCTTCTTGAAACCTTGTAAGCCAGTCACTTTGTGCCTTTATCGCCCCTTTGTTTTAGGTAGCCAGTGTCTAAGTTGCCCATCCCTAACAACCCTGTATACACAGAGAGGATAGCATTGATACTTGATGTGAAGACTCCCTTCCTCTCTGTTAGGATTTTGAGTTACAGCCTGCATGTGTATAGGTCAAGTTCATCAACCTGTAGAAATTTACCCTCATTTCCTTTATCATTAAAAAAAAATCTTTCTCTAGTTGAATTCTTATCATCAAGCCATCAGGCTAGGTCAAATGGGTACTAACTGCAACTTTGGGTGTCCGTGTGCATCTCCCCTCCTGTCATATCACCTGGATGCTTCATTCTCAGCTCTAGCCCTCTGTGGCTATGTCCTTGTCCATAGGCTCAAGTGTCCCCAGTTCTCACCACACTTTAGACCAACCAGCCCTTCCACGTCTCTCTCTCATCTCCAGGTCAATGGGAGTCTATGGAATGTGGCTGAACTCAGCCCATTTCTTAATTGCTGCCTTTACCCCTCTGCTGCTCACCAATAAGCAAATGTGGTTGCCAGCAATCTTACATGCCTGTTTATGTGTTCCCTTTGAATTTCATTCTTAGAGGGGAGGTTGACCTGAAGGGAATTGATTGCTTGCCTTTGATGGAATTGATGGCTTCCTGATGAACAACTTGTTTATTCTTGTAGTAGCCAATCATACTGACAATTTTGTTTTGATTTGTCCTGATTATCTTTCTTTGAAAATGCATCTTCTGTCATGCTAGCTGTTTCAGGCTGATCTGCTAGTCCTTTATGGAGGGAATGTCACACCTTAGAAGGTTCTAAATAGGGCTCAGAATTCCACCTAAGTACTTATACACTACATAATCTCTGTAAGGGGACTATTTTACTGGGCAAGTTGTAGAACCCCTTATAGGTATTCCATCAGTTATAGGCTGAAGATGGTCTTACAAGTTTCTATAATCATGTTTCCCAACATTCATTTCTATTTCACTCAAATGTCAATTTTACAATAGCATGCAAGGGAAACCAATATTCATAAGACAGTCAAGCATTTTAGTATTGTTTCTCCTCTTCAGACTATGCCTTGATCCCTGTATCACAGAGCCCTGTTGCTATTTACATCTGTCCCTTTTAGCCCATGTAAACACATATCAGTGTTCCCCTATCAACTTTGTTCTTCCTCCCCTCCCTCTTCTTGTTTATCGCCCAGACTAAGATATGTCTGTTCCTTGCCCCCTGAGCTCTACTTTTGCCTCCCTTCACTTCCACTAAGCCACACTCTCACCCGACAACCACAGGTAACCAACAAAGTTTTTTTTCCCCCCCTTTTTAGTATGGGTATCTTGTCTTCAGCTTTTATAATAATGATCTTATGCAATATTTGAACATTTGTGATAGACTTATTTCACTTCATATCATGTCCTTTAGGTTCATACATGGTATGTGGGGGGTTATGGCTTCCTTGTTATTCATCAATGTATCATAATATTCCATTTTGTGTATGTACCAAAGTTTGTTTATCCAATCTTCCATTGATGGGCACTTAGGCTGTCTCCATCTTTTTGCTATTGTGAATAGTGCTGTTATAAACATTGGTGTGCCTGTATCTACTCGTGTTATTGCTCATATTTCTTCTGGATATATAACAAATAGAGAAATTGCTGGATTGTATGGTTTTTCTATTTTCAACTCTCTGAGAAAGTGCCATACTGTTTTCCAGAGTGGTAGGGCCATTTTGCATTCCCACCAGCAATGTAAGAGGGTCCCAGTCTCTCCACAGGATCCTCATCAGCATTTACTGTCCTCTGCATTTTTGAACTTTGCTGTTATTTCTGGTGTGAGATGATATCTCATTGTTGTTTTGATTTTCATCTCTCTAATAGCTAATGATTGTGAACATTTCTTCATGTGTTTGTAGGCTACCCCAATGTATTCCTTGGTAAAGTGTCTCTTCATGTCCTGTGTTCATTTTTTAACTGGGTTTCTTGTCTTTTTCGTGTAGAGGTGTTGTAGTTTCCTATAGAATTTAGAAATTAGTCCTTTGTCTGATTTGTCATTGCAAAAGGTTTTTTTTTTTTTTTTTTCCATTCTGTGGGCTCCCTTTTTACTCTTTTGGTGAAATCCTTTGATGCAAATAAGTTTCTAAATTTAGAATATCCCAATCATTTATTTAGTCTTCTTTGGTTTGTGTAATTTTCACAATGTTTTGTGGTCTGTGTGTGCTCTAGATTAGAGCGCTTAAATTTGTTCCTATTTTTTCACTGATGACCTTTATAATTCTGGGATTTACATTTAGGTCTTTAGTACATGCTACCTTGTTTTTTTTTCTATGGTGTGAGGTAAAGGTCTTGTTTCCATCTTTTGCATATCGATTTCCAGTTCTGCCAACACTATCTGTTGAAGAGCCTATGTCTTCCCCACTCAATGTACTTTGCTTCTTTGCCTAAGATCAGTTGGCTATGTGTGGATGGGTTAATTTCTGGATTCTCAATTCTGTTCCATTGGTCTATGGATCTTTCATTGTACCAGTACCACGTTGTTTTGACCACTGTAGTAAATTTTGAAATCAGGGAGTGAGAGATTTCCAACTTTGTTCTTCTTCTTAAGCAGTACTTT
This sequence comes from Chrysochloris asiatica, assembly GCF_000296735.1. NCBI lineage: Eukaryota > Metazoa > Chordata > Mammalia > Afrosoricida > Chrysochloridae > Chrysochloris > Chrysochloris asiatica. The sequence continues at coordinate 1,923,728 of NW_006408888.1, read as the reverse complement.
GATTATCTTGGGCCTCTTTCCTTTCCATATAAAATTTGTAATTGATTTTTCAGTCTCTCTACAGAAGGAACTCTGGTAGCATAGTGGTTATGAATCTGGCTGCAAACCACAAGGTCTACAGTTCAAAACTACCAGCTGTTCTGCAGGAGAAAGATAAAGCTTTCTACTCCCATAAAGATTTACAGCCTCGAAAACTCTGTAGAGGGTCACTATGAGTCGGAACTGACTCAATGGCGCATAACAACAACAACAGGATGTCGCTGGAATCTGGATTGGGATTGCATTATATGTATAGATTGCTTGAAGTAGTATTGTAATTTTCACAATGTTAAGTCTTCCTATACAGTAGCATGGTATATTCTTCCATTTTTTGTAAATCTCTTTTGATTTCTCATATTACTATTTTGTAGTTTTCTTTATATAAGTTGTTTCTCTGGTTACATTTATTCCTAAATATTTCATCCTTTGGCTTGCTATTGTAAATGGCATTGCTTTCCTAATTTCCTTTTCAGCATTGTCATTATTAGTATAGAAGACTCCAACTGATTTTTGTATGCTGATATTGTACCCTTACACTTTGCTGACTCTTCCAAAGAGTTCCAGTAATTTTGTTGTTGTTGTTTTGCTGAGTCTTTGTGTTTTCTAAATATAGAATCATACCAAATGCAAATAGAGAGAGTTTTACTTCCCCTCTGCCAATCTGGATGCCTTTAATTTCCCTATCTTGTCTTATAGCTATTACAAAGACTTACAAAACAATATTCAATAGGAGTGGTGATAAAGGTTATCCTTGTCTCATACCTGTTTACTAGGGGAAGACTTTCAGTTTCTCTCCATTGAAAGTCATGTTGGCTGTTGGTTTTGTATTGTTGTTGTTGTTGTTGTTGTTGTTGTTGT
>NW_006408888.1:1899720-1921906 GCF_000296735.1 Chrysochloris asiatica | reverse complement strand
CCTGTCTCACACCTTTCTCAATTTTAAAACATTCAGTGTTCCCATGTTCTGTTCGAACAACTGCTTCTTGGTCTTGGTACAGATTTCTTAAAAGTACAATTAAGTGTTCTGGAATAATCATACTTCTCAATGTTGTCCATAGCTTGTCATAACCTGTTTGTTCTGCAGGTTTTTTAAAAATCATGACAAGCTATGGTTTTGTATATATGCTCTTAATTATGTTGAGGAATTTCCCTTCAATTCTTATTTTTTTGAGTGTTTTTATCAGGAATGGATGTTGATTTTTGTCAAATGTCTTTTCTGTATCAATCAATGTGAACATGTGTTTCTTTTCCTTTTTCTTATTTATATGGTGGATACATTGATTATTTTTATGATACTGAACCATCTTTCCATCCCTGGTATGAATCCCACTTGGCCGTGATGTATTATTTTTCTGATTTGTTGTTGAATTCTGTTGACTATTATCTTGTTAAGAATTTTTCATCTATGTTCATGAAAGATACTGGTTTATAATATTCTTTCTTAGCAATGTCCTTCCCTGGTTTTGGTATGAGACTTATGCTTGCTTCTAGAATGCATTAGTGAGTTTTCCATCCTCTTCTATATTCTGGAATAATTTGAGAAGAACTGGTGACAGTTCTTCCCTGAATGCTTGGTAAAACTCACCAGTGAAGCCATCTAGACCTGGTTTTTTTTTTGGTTGGTCACCAGAGAAGTGTGGGAAACAAGAAAGAAACAAACATGCTTTTATCTCCATGATTTTTTTGATGACCTTGTCAGTTTGGTACTTTTTTATGGGTCTGATCATGTTGTCTATTTCACTCTGTGTATGTTTAGATAGGTTGAGTTTTTCTAAAAATGTATCCATCTTCTCTAAGTTTTCAAATTTATTGGAGTACAAATCTTCACAATATTCTGTTATTAATTTTTTTTATTTCTATTGGTTCTGTTGTGACATCACCAATATGGTTTCTAATGCATGTTATATGTGTCTTTTCCCTCTTAAGAAGTAACTTCTTCTTGTTGTAGGTTCTTAGGACAAAGGACTCCCTCTAGAAAATTCAATATAATTGGCATGGTTATTACATATTCCTTTAATTTCTGTTTATCTGGAAGTGTTCTTATTTTGCTGTCCGTTTTGTGGGACAGTTTTGCTGGTCATATAATTTTTGGTTGACATTGTTTATGATTAAGATCTAATACCTTGCCCTTTCAATGTATTGCCCATTTCTGAAATTTTAGTATTGATCTTATGGATTTTTATTTGCAGGTTTTTTTTAAAAAAATTATTATTATTATCTCCAATCCTTTGTCTATCTTTTTTGTTTTTCCTGTCATGTTTCCCCAAATTCCTTGTTTTACTTAGTATTTTGTTCTTGTAGTGTTTTCCAAAATTCCTTGTTTTCCGTGACCTTTTTGTCAATCAACTGGAGGTAAGTCCCATTTTCTTGATTTGTTTTTCATGTAGTTCCAAGACCTTTTTTCCTCAAAAAAATGTATTCTAGTTCTGCCTCTTGGTCACTTGTTTGAGTCAGTCTTCTTTCTTTGTACTGTTGTATTTGTATTAAATTGAGGATCATATGTTGATGTATTCTTAGATGCTTATCAACTGCCTCCTGTTGTTCATAGTTAGGGTTAGAAACCAGCACACATTTTTTCTGATCATTATTCATGCAGCTCAATTTAGGGTGGGTTTGGCTGTTGTTGGTTATTTTCATTAGGTGTATAGCAGTTGATATTGGCTCTGGTCTCATGGGTAGTGTTGTAGAGGGTATGGTTGTGGCTGGGCTGTTCACTGTTTATACCTGTTTACTTTCTCCTGCCCAGAAAGTCACAAAGAGAAAACACACACAAGAAAATAAAGAAAAAGTTAACAAAAGCAAAAAAAAAAAAAAGAAAAAAGCAAGTAGTAAAGGATAAAAAAAAAATGCAACAACTAGGAAAATCATATTAAAACCCACAAAAGAGAGAACGGAACAAACAATGTAAAAGAATCATGGAAGATAAAAAAGAAGAGAGAAAATTAAAAGAAAAGAAAAGAAACACAATTATGAAAAAGGATGAATAGATGGGAAAATGATAAGAGAGTAGTAAAGAAACGTGAAGACTTCGAAAAGAAAAAGAAGGAAAGAAACAGTAGAGATTGAGAAAGAAAATAATGGAAAATAAAAATGAAGGTAGAAAAGATAACATGTAAGAGTAAAGAGAGAAAAAAAGAATAAACCAACAAAAACAATGAAAGGAAATATCCAGGTAGGTAGGTTCCAGACCTTGACATGAGAAAATTCTGGGGTTTTGTGTCTGCCAAGGACTTTTTGTGGGTGGTGACCAGGGATGAAACGTGGCACTCCAGTTCTAAATGGAGTTCTTATATATTGGGTCCTGTTTGTTCTGGACACCTAATCCAGCAGTAGTTTGTGCAGACCCCAAAGCAGCTGAGAAATCAGGATATTTCTACCTCAGAGGGCAGCTTTGGGTGAGAGATGCTGGTTTAGATCCTGCCAGAGTAGTTCTTCAGGTCTGGAGAAGGCCATATCTGAGTGCAAGTGCCAGGGTTGAAACTGCTAGCTTTCTACTCTCTTTAGTGTACTTTTGACCATCCAGAGAGCAAGAGCTTCACTATCATGAGGTCCTGCTACACCCCTGATCATCAGAGTAATGTGGATTACAAGAAAAAAATGTACACCTTTTTCTTTACAAATAAATGGCATGCCTCTGCATCACCAGCGAACCTTTGCCTTCACAGCTGACTTCAAAAGTTCAAGATGGCCACATCATGCCTAGTTGGCTGGCACAGATCACCTATCTCCTTCACTCCTACCTCCCACATGTATGTTCAATTTCTTCTCTTTGTTAGGGCTAGTCCATGCTGGCTAGGGCCAGCTCTGAATTTTTGGGTCATCACTCACATGAATCCAGACACTGAGGTTTATGTGCATAAATTCTGTCTCCTTTGATGTGGCTCCCAAACTCTAGTACTCACCTCCAAGCAGCTCTAACTGCCAGAAGAGTGGGAGTTTAGCTGGGGACATATGTAGATGATGGCTAGCCATGTTTCTGGCCAACAGGGGAGTGTGGGAAACAAGAAAAAACAAACAAACATACTTTTATCTCCATGAGTTATCAGTATGTTTCTGTGATGTTATATGAGGTCAGTTGGCACAGGCCACCAGTCTATATCCATTTAATGCCGTGTCTATTCAGCTTTTCCTTCTAGTGAGCATTCACTTCCTTCATATGAAGCTTTAGGTTTCAGGACTGTCATATGCATCTGTTTCATTTGATTTTCTGTATCTTTGTTGTGGAGGGTCTGTATAGAGTTACTGCCTAGTCTACCATCTTATCACCTTCCCTTAAAATTTCTATTTCTTGACATTATTTATTGCATTACCTTCTTGAAGTTATAGATAGCTAAATTTAATTTTCCGTTATGCATTAGACAAGTCCAGTTAAACAGGTATATTAAAAAGGTCCTTTTACTCATATAAATTACCCCTCTTCTTAAGGCTTCACAATTACTTTCATTTATGTATGTATTTTGCTTCGGCACAATCTTCTTATTTACAGTTTTATAATGCTTGATGTAAATAAATAAATATATCTAGGTAGCGAAGTGGTTACGAACCGCAAGGTCAGCAGTTCAAAACTACCAGCTGCTCCCTGGGAGAAAGATGAGGCGTTCTGCTCCTGTAAAGATTTATAGTCTCAGAAATGCTGTACAGGGTCGCTATGAGTCGGAACCGACTCCACAGCAAACAGCCACCAGCCACCACCACCATGCCAACTATTGCTGCTTTTGTTAAGCCCCATTGAGTCAGTTCCAACTCATAGCAATGCTGATTAGGGTTTCCAAGGAGTCACTGGTGGACTTGAAACACTGACCTTGTGGTTAGCATTCCAGTGCTAGTTCTTGCTTAATTTGCTCTGTGTTAGTAAGAAAAGAAAATAAATATATGAAAATATATATCGAAAAAGAGATTTACATTGTTGTTGTTAAGTACTACCGAGTCAGGTCCATTTCATCGAGACCCTGTATAGGGTTTTCAAGGATTTGCTGATCGGTTTGAGCTACCGAGTTTTTGATTAGTAGTCCGATGTTTACCCTACAGTGTCACATTGGACATTGTTAAAACATTATACATTTTGACAAATTATGCATTTCAGCAGCTTTCTATAAGTAGTTAACAATAATATCATTGTTTGGTTAGAAGGTTATGATCCACTCATCCCCAATAGTTTCATGCTTTATTTATTTAAAAAATTTTTTGATAAAATCTATTTAGCATTTTAAAGGTAAAATAAACACTACTTGTTGCCTTTTTATTTCACTGTGAGTGGAAAGTGGGAGACATGGGAAAGCTACATTTTTCTTTGCCAAATGATAGTTTGTCTCTTCCATATATTTCCTTTTATTTTCTAACATTAACTAAGCTTTTGTCACACTGTATTCAGTATTTCCCCAAATGACTTAATTAACACATAAAAAACCATTTTGGTGCTTTTGAAATGTATTTAGCCCATCATTCAATTTTATTTAATACTTCTACATGAATATATACATTTCAAAGAAGGATATCATAGATATTACATATTTTATTACCATTGTAGTATTATACTATATTCCTTTGTATATCTAGTTATATTTCATTATGATGCAGTAATAGCTACATATAGAAATAAATGTTTTTTGAGACCAAAAAATTGTAGTCTTTTTGAAATATCAACTCTTGAAGAATACTATCGTTTTTGTGTTTGTTTGTTTTTTTTCCTTTTATCTTCATATAATCGTTCTTGATGGGTTAGTAACCTTTACCTCTGATCTTCAGTGATACAGGAATAGGGGGGAAAAGTTTGTTACCATGCAGAACAGGTTTAATTTCATATGTTTAAGTGCAATTTTCTATTTCACAATACTACTAGGGTCAGAATAAATATTGCATTTTAAAACTTTATGGAACTAATTTATAGTGTAGGGCAGGCACAAACTTGATCTCATAGCTGCAAAATTTTATGTTTCCATTTCAGCAATACTGTCTAACACAATAATATCAGGCTAGCAAATCTTAAATATAAGTTTAGCTAACATGATCCATTGCCTTATAAAGCTAGAGCACCCTGTGGAGTCATACTGAATATGCCAAGTGATTTTTCAAAATTTAATCATCCTAAATGTCAGATAAAGGTGCTTTTGCTGTCATTCTTTAAAACTGGGACAAAAATCTCAAGTGTGTCGGCAGGTTGTAGAAAAACTCTCATCTTCATACTGTATTAACTAAGTAATATTCTTTCTAATCACTATTCATTTTGTTAATCATAATAACAAAACATATGATAATGCTAGAAAGCAAATTCAAGATAAATATGGAAAATATACTTATTTCCCTAGCAAAACATAAATTATTTATAATCATGAAGTCTATTTGAATTTCTCCTTTGGTTACTTCAGACAAGACAGTTCTAAGTAGGTCATTATTAAATATAGAATATTATTATTATTGTTATTCTCATAATTAACCTGTTAAATAGTTTCTTCTAGTTAAACTAAAGGGTTTTTTTGATATTTAGTTGAAGTTTAACAGCTGGTTTGGATACTAATGATTGTATAAATAATAGTATCTGGCAGGTATAAACCTATTTGAAAGCATGTTTTGAAAATAATAAATCATTTGGTAAACCATCTGTCGATAATTTCAATTATTATATCTTATAAATAATAGCTATATTTTATATGGGAGTCTAAAGTTTAAATTTTACTATGAGAATTTTTCATGAAATAGAATTTTTAAAGCATGATTGACCCTTGAACAACATGGGTTAGAACTTCCTGACTCCACTTACACACAGATTTATTTTAAATGATATTTAACTCTAATGATCTCCTTGTGAGTGGTTTATATGTTCATTACATTGCATATTTTAGTAAAAAGTGATATCTCTTGGTTTTCACCTATTTTTTTTTTTTATCATGTTTAGTACAAATTGCTGACCTTGAATAACGCCATGGGTTCCATAAGAAGTGCCACTGTTGATGCTGGAAGTGCTCCTAAAAATCAGAGAAAAATCATGAGATTATAAGAAAGAGATGAATTGCTTAATATGTATCATAGATTGAGATTTATAGCTGTGGTTACCAACCATTTTAAGATAAATGAATCCAGCATAAGGACCACTGGGGGGAAAAAAAACAAAGCAAATGGAATCTTGTGAAACTCTTGCTGCAGCTACACTGTTGTTGTCAAGTGCTGTTGAGTCATTTCTGACCCACAGCATTCCTGGATAGATTTTCAAGGAGACACTGTTAAGTTTGAACCACCAAATTCATTTATACAAACTAAACTTGCAGTCCAATGCTTATTCTACAGCTCCACACTGCAGCCACAAACACTTTGTAATTATTTAAAAATATGTTATTACCTCATATTTTTAAATGCAGTTTTTATGTAGGTACAGTAAAGAATATATATAAAAAAACATACAAAACATGTGTTAATCAACTGTGTGTGTTATTGGTTAGGTTTCTAGTCAGCAGAAGACTATTAGTAGTTAAATTATTGGAGAGTCAAAATTTATATATCTACCTTCAACTGCATGAGGGCTCTGTACCTGTAAACCTTGTGTTGTTCAAGGGACAGCTGTATTACCAAATAATTTATAAGCACAAATATTAACTGAAAATCCCAAACCAGCATATGAAAAAATGGAGTCTTTGTCACTGATGTCTGCCACCAGATACTTGGAGCATGTGATCCAGGGATAGCTTCCTCAATGTTGGAGGTGATGAGTTTCATAAACTACATGTGGTTCCTATTGAAGGTGATGAAATAGCGTATGTGGTCAAACACTCCTTGGCCAGAATGTGGAATATATCAGATTGCAGACACTTAGAGTCTTTGTCCATCTCATGTCTGTCAGTTTGTCTTACTATGGTGGCTTGTGAGTTGCTGTGATTCTGAAAGTTATGAAACTGATATTTTAAATACCAGCAGGGTCACCCATGGTGGAGAGGTTTCAGATGAGCTTCCAGACAAAGCTATACTAGACAGAAGGAGTGACAAACTACTTCTGAATATTTAGTCACTGAAAACCTTATGAATAGTAGAGAAACACTGTCAGATATAGTACCGGAAAATGAGTCCCTCAGGTTGGAAGGCACTCAAAATGCGACTGGGGAAGAGATGCCTCCTTGAAGTAAAGTTGGCTGTGATGATGGATATGGAGTAAAGCCTGTGGGAGTAAATCCCTTGGGACCATAATTTGCTGATGGGGCACAACTTAAAATGAAGACAAACAGCTATAAACATCCATTAATAATCAGAACATGGAATGTATCAAGTATGAATCTAGGAAAATTAGAAATTATAAAAAATAAAATGGAACGCATAAACATCGATAGCTTAGGCATTACTGAGTTGAAATGACCTGGTATTGGCCATTTTGAATCTGACAATGACATGGTTTACTATGTTGGGAATGACAACTTGAAAATGAATGGTGTTGCATTCATCGTCAAAAAGAACATATCCAGATCAGTCATGAGGTACAACACTGTCTGTGATAGGATAATATCCATGCACTTACTGGGAAGACTAATTAATACCACTGTCAAATTTACACACCAACTACTAAAGCCAGTAAGGATGAAAGAGAAGAATTCTACTAACTTCTACAATCAAACATGGAATCAAAATTTATTGATCATCACTGGTGATTGGAATGCAAAGTTTGGGAGCAAAGAGGAAGGATCAGTAGATGGAAAATATGGCCTTGGTGATAGAAATGATGCTGGAGATTGCATGATGGAATTCTGCAAAATCAATGATTTGTTCATTTCAAATACTTTCCTGAGACAGCATAAGTGACAACTATACACATGGAGCTCACCAGATGGAATACATAGAAATCAAATTGACTACATCTGCAGAGAGAGACAATGGAAAAGCTCCATATCATCAGTGAAAACAAGGCCAGGGGCAGACTGTGGAACAGACCATCAATTACTCATATGCAAATTCAAAGCTGAAGAAAATGAAACAAGTCCACAAAAGCATAAGAGATGACTATACACATGGAGCTCACCAGATGGAATACACAGAAATCAAATTGACTACATCTGCAGAAAGAGACAATGGAAAAGCTCCAAATCATCAGTGAGAACAAGGCCAGGGGCAGATTGTGGAACAATCAATTGCTCATATGCAAATTCAAACTGAAGCTGATGATAATGAAAACAAGTCTACGAGAGCCAAAATGTGACCTTGAATATATCCCACTTGACTTTAGAGATCATCTGAAGAACAGATTTGACACATTAAACACTAAAGACTGAAGACCAGAAGAGTTGTGGGATGACATTAAGAACATTATACAGGTAGAAAGCAAAAAGTCATTTAGAAGACAAGAAAGAAGGAAAAGATCAAAATGGATGTCAGAAGAGATTCTGAAACTTACTCTCCAATGTAGAGATGCTAAAGTAAATGGAAGAAATGAGGTGGTACAAGAGCTGAAGAGAAAATGTCAAAGGTCACCTTGAGAAGATAAAGCCAAATATTACAACAAAATGTTCAAAGGTCTGGAGTCAGAGAACCAAAAAGGAAGAATACCCTTAGCATTACTCTAGCTGGAGGAATTGAAGAAAAAATGCAAGCCTGGACATTCGTTATTGAAGGATTCTCTGGGTAAATTATTAAATGATGCAGAGAGCATTAAAAGACGATAGAAGGAATACACAGTCATTATATTAAAAGGAAATGGTTGACTTTCAACCATTTCAAGAGGTAGCATATGATCAAGAACCAATTGATACTGAATTGAAGAAATTGGCAAAGAGCAAGTCACCAGGAATTGATGGAATACAAATTGAAAACTTTCAAGAAAGTGAGGTGGCACAGGAGGCACTCACTCATCTCTGCCAAGAAATTTGGAAGACAACTATCTGGCTAACTGATTGGAAGAGATCCATTTTTGTGCCCATCCCAAAGAGATGTGACCCAGCAGAATGAGGAAATCATTGGGCAATATCTTTGATATCCCATGCAAGTAAAGTTTTATTCAAGGTAATATGGAAATGGCTACAAGAATACATTGACAGAGAATCTCCAGAGGTTCAAGTTGGATTCAAAAGAGGGTGTGGAATAAGGGATATCATTGTTGATGTCCGATGGATCTTGGCTGAAAGCAGAGAATATCAGAAAGGTGTTTACCTGTGCTTTATTGACTATGCATAGGCTTTTGCTTGTGTGGATCATGACAAGCTATTGAGAACATTGCGAAGTACCATTATTCCAGAACACTTAATTGTTCTCATGAGGACTCTGTACATAGACCAAGAGGCAGTTGATCAAACAGAACATGGAAACACTAAATGGTTTAAAATGAAGAAAGTGTGTGACAAGGTTGTATTCTTTCACCATACTTATTCAACCTGTATGCTGAGCAAATAATCCGAGAAGCTGGGTTCTATGAAGAAAAATGTGGCATCAGGATTGGAGGAAGACTCATTAACAACCTGCAATATGCAGCTGATACAACCGTTTTTGCTGAAAGTGAAGAGGACTTAAAATATTTACTGATGAAGATCAAAGAACACAGCCTTTGGTATATATTACAGCTCAATGTAAAGAAAACAAAAATTCTCATCACTGGACCAATAAACAACATTCTTATCAATGGAGAAAAGATTGATGTTGTGAAGAACTTCATTCTTCTTGGATCAAGTATCAACACTCATGGAAGCAGCAGTCAAGAAATCAAAGGACATATTGAATTAAGCAAATCTGCAGCACAAGACGTTTGAAAGTGTTGAAGAAGAAAGATGTCACCTTGCGGAATAAGGTGTACCTGATCCAAACCATGGTATTTTCAATAGCCTCATATATATGCGTAAGCCTGACAGTGAATAAGGAAGACAGCGGAAGAATTGATGCTTTTGTTTATGATATTGGAGGATAATATTGAAAGTTGAATTGGCTGCCAAAAGAACCAACAGATCTTTGTTGGAAGAAGTACAGCTGAATGCTCCTTGGAGGCCAGTAAGTGCAAACTTCGTTTCTCATACTTCAGACATATTGTCAGGAGGAACCAGTCACTTGAAAAGGATATCATGTTTGGTAGGATGGAGGGTCAGAGAAAAAGAGGAAGACCCCTAGTGAGATGGATTGACAAAGTGGCAGCATCAATGGGTTCAAGTGTGGTAACAATAGTGAGGTTGGCCCAGGATCAGATAGTGTTTTGTTCTGCTGTGCATAAGGCCCCTATGAGTTGGTACCAACTCAATGGCACCTAACAACAGCAATAGTGTCTTTGTAAATGTAGTCAATAATTAGTTTTGCTTTCTTATTCTTCTTGTGAGTTCTGATAGCATAGTGGCTACTAACCATGTGGTCAACAGATTGAAAGTACCAGTTGCTCCATGGGAGAAGTATGAGGCTTTCAGCTTCTCTAAAGATTTACAGCCTCAGAAACCCTATACAAGTTCGCTATGTGTCAGAACTGACTCCATAGCATGCTACCACCATTCTTCCTGTAGGTTTGTCACTAGAAATGGATCTGGTGTTCATTCAGGTGGAATGGTCCTATAAGTCATTTGGTCTGTTTCAGTTTGGCTATCTGTGTCCATGAATTGCATTACATTCATGCATTTTTCAATTGGGTACTCACGGTAATTGACTGGCTCAAAAATAATAATTAATTATCAGTGTATTTAAATAATAACATTGGTTGTATAAATTGTTTACAAATAATCATGCTAGTTTATAAACTTTTTATTTCATTTGCTAATGAAACAGAATCATGATTTACATCAATAAATATTCCCACTTTTCTTAGATAATGTATTATGTAGTCAACATGTGTTATTGTTATAAGATGCCATTGAGTTGGTTCTCCCTTATATTGACCCTGTATAGGGCTTCTGAGGAGCTGCTGGTGGCTTTGAACTGATAACCTTGTGGTTAGCAGTCCAGTGTTTATATTACAGTACCACACTAGGACTCCCTAATCAATTTTACTGATATATAATTTATATAAAGTAAAAATAATTTTAATTGTGAAAGTTGATGAATTTTTGCAAATATTTGTATCTGCATGTTTGTTATGTTTTTGTTAAGTGCTGTGGAGTCGGTTCTGACTCATAGTGACCCTGTATAGGGTTTCCAAGGAGCAGCTGGTGGGTTTAAACTGCCAACCTTCCGGTTAGTAGTCCAGTGCTTATGCTATAGAGCCATACCAGAGCTCCATGTGTATGTCCACAACCATAATCAATATATTGTTGTCATTGTTAAGTGCTTTGGGGTCATTTTGTATTCATAGTTAAACTGGTGAGGAGCAGCTGGTGAATTTGCACCACCTACCTTGCAGTTCAAACTGACCTTGTAGTCCAGTGCATTATCCCACAGTAGCACACCAGGACTCCAAAATGCAGTATCTTCACATGTGTTTTTATGTTGAACACATTGTTGCTGCCAGTAGTAACCACATGGCTGGGAATTTTGTGGTAATGACTCTAAAGGGTAGCATCTTATTGCAATTCTTCCTCTCTGGTTTTTCAACTATTTTCATAGCTTCATTTTAAAAAGTTACCTTCCAAAAGAGATTTTACCTAACTACCATATCAAACAGTAGAGAGGGTTGTTGCCCTTTCATCAGGATCCAAATATTTTGACATTTATTCTGACTATTGAAATTAGCCTTCATTGTAGATTTGAGGTTATGAGGAGGAAATCTCTCTACCTTTGTACAAAGTCCATTTATGTAGTGTAACAAAAGTGAACACATTTGCAGAAAAATAATATTTTTTTTTTTTTTAACCTTTGACACAGCCTATGTCTTGGATGATCCTGAATAGTTCTTCAAATCCCAATAAATTTCCTGTTGACGAAGTAGTGATAACACCTAATCCATACAGTCTTTTTGTTTAAATAAGGTCAAATGAACTGATATATTTTTGAATATTTTGTAAATAGAAGAGAGTTTTCAAGTATGTACTATTTACTATAATTGTTATTTAAGAAAGAGGCCCATATCCAACTATTGATTGGCATGTATTTTGTTGTTCTTGTTTCATTGGATTTTTTTTTTTTTTTTTTTCAGTTCTGACATATATCAGTTTAAAGTAAGTCACTACCACCAGGGGAAGGTCTCTGTGTGATACAAACTGTGAAGCACTTGACCACTAAATGGAAGGTTGGTAACATCTAAACATCTAGAGGTATATAGGAAATCTGCTTTTTACAAGTGATAACCATGAAAATCAAATGGAGGGCAGTGGTATTCTGACATATAGGGATCCCCCAAGTTGGAATTGACTCACTGGCAACAAACACCAACAAGAAGAACCAGAAGAGATTTGTTAGTTAAAATATAGACACCGAAATAAAATTAATCTTGGAGAATCTTTTAAAAATCAGAAGACTGGAAAATTCATCTTCATTTCTGCTTTATGAAAGCAAAAGAAGCTTGCCAATGCCAAGTATTCTATAGCCCAATGTTCAGCAGACTGCTTCTATGAGTTAAGCCTACATTTTGAAAGATAAATATAGGATGGCTTCTATTTGAAAATATTTAAAGATAATAATAATGTAAAGAGTTAAGAAGCAAAACATGAAAAGTTTATTAGAAGAAGCCCAAAAACTCATGACAATTGAGACAGAATATTTCATTTCATTTTTAAAGTTTACTGGGGAAAAAATTGTTAGAAACCAGGGGAAAAAAAATCCAGAAACTGTAATAAATACAATCTTCTAGCCAAGGGAGTGTAGTGAGAGGTCATTAAGTTGGCCTCCCATTATGTCCAGGTGTTGGAGGCAGAACATTCTTGCTCACCCACAGTGTTATAATGCTATTTTCTAAAGTGGTGCCATTTTAGGGAGCTGGAGCTGCTCAAAATGATACGGCACAGACCCAACATTTGCTTCATAATTGCTAAATAGTTCTCTACAACTGGCACTCCTAATATTTTTATGCTTACTAAAGAGAAAGGTGATTACATTGGGCAGTAACATGACATTCCTGCTCAGTTGTTACTTGGCAAAGCTGATTTAATGTTTGCATATTTTCAAAAGACTAGGGAAATTTTGATTATTTCAGAATTATGAAAGCATGGGAAAAAGTTAAAGCATGAAAATAGATTTATCCAATATGTAAAACAGATTACTCTTTAGAAAATGTATTTTATATTTTATTCCAAGTTTAGTTATATTTAAAATAAATCTTGATGGCTAATGCAAGTGGATGAGCGTATTCATTCATTTAATCAATCCACATTAAAGTTAAATTTTGCCAGAGATTGGACTCTCAATAAAATTCTGTAGGCTTTTGTATTTTTAAGAAAAATTAGTTTGAGTCCTGATACTATTAAAGTGTAACAGTGTAATCCTGATATAATGAAAAATATATATTTGATCTGCCTTTTATTGAGCATTTACAACACAGTAATTAAGTTTTTTAGAGCCTACTTTTAAGGTAAGCAATTTTATTTAAGTATAGTTTTCCTACAATAAAATTCACTTATAAGAAAGAGATTTTGGAGAAGCAAAGCACTGCTTAAGAAGAAGGACAAAGATGGAGGTCTCTCATTCAAAATTTATTACACAGCCACAGTGGTTACAGACAGCCTTGTACTGGTGCAATGAAAGACACATGGACCAATGGACAGAATTTAGAACCCAGAAGTAAATCCTCAGAAGGTTGGAAATAGAAATACCATATGATCCAGCAATATCTCTACTTGGTATATATCCACAAGAAATAAGATCTAGGACACATGTAGATATATGCACAAAAATATTCAGCACAGCACTATTCACAGTTGTAAAACGTGGAGATAGCTTAAGTGCCCATTAATGGAAAAATGGATAAACAAATTTTGGTACATACACACTGTTGTATTGTGTTTTGAAGTACTGTCTAGTCGGTTCCAACCCATAGCAACCCTATATAGGGTTTCCTACGAGCAGCTGTTGAGCTTGAACTACCAACCTTGCAGTTCAAATGGCTTTGCAGTCTGGCACATTAACCCACAGAGCCACACCAGGACTCCACAATGAAATGCTAAGCAACATTAAAGAATAACAATGTGTATGTGAAACACTTCATAACATGGATGGAACTGAGGACATTATGCTGAGTAAAATAAATAATCTCAAAAGGACAAATATTCTATATGTCCATTATTGTAAAAACTCAATAAAAGTTTTTCATACTAAAAGAGATATTCTATGAAGATTCACAGGAGTACAAGGAAAGGGAGAGGAATTCACTGACTAGAGGGTAGACGCATGTTCACTCTGGTGATGGGGAAGGCAATATACAAGAATAGGAAGCTTGGCAGAAGAATGATGAAGACAGGTAAGAACACAGGGAGTTATGCAAGGGCTAAATGGAATAGAAATAAATTTTGATATATGAACAATCTTGGAACAACATTGTTCTATGTGTAGACACATGGACAGAAACACTGCTAAATAGGTATGGGGGGAAGAATGGGAATATATAAATGTTTGAAAGATGTTTGTACATGGGTAACCACAGAGAGGCAGTGGGACAACTGGTGTTGCAGGAAAGGAATTGGGACCATTGAGACGAAACACAGTGTATGGCTTATTGAGTGTAAAATTGATGATCTTGTCTGTAAACCTTCACACAACTCACAACAGAAAGTTTTAAAGAAAATCACTCATCCAATATTGTATTTTTGGCAAATGAAAACAGTTGTGTAACACTATCACAATCAAGATGGAACATGTCATCACCCCAATCATTCCCTTAAGGCCCTTTTTCAGTCAATGACCTACCTCAACTACTGATTTGCAAAGTGGAGCTAAAACTGTGCCTTTTCTCTAAATTTGCATAAATGAAATAATACAGTACATAGTAGTAATGTGTGCCCGGCTTTATTTACACAGACTAATGCTTTGGAGATTTCACCATGTGTGGTATGCATCTGTATTTAGCTCATCTTTTTCACAGATTAAGTAGCTCATTGTGATGCATTTGTTATTCAGGAGTAGAATTCTCACCTTCCATTCAGGAAACCTGAATTTCATTCTCATTGGATTGAAATCCCAGCCATTTCACTTCATGTGCAGTTAAAAACTGTCTGTCAGTGGGGAATTGAGTATTTCTATGATGTTGAACAGATTTCAGTGCAGTTCCCAGACTAGGAGCACTGCAGTCCATTGTACATGAATAAGGGGGTACCATAAACTGGGGACTAACTTTGCATTAGCCAATAACAACAACAGCATTTCATTATAATTATATAACAAAATGCACTTATCCATTCACCAATTGATGTATATTTGAGTTGACCCCACTTTTTGGACATTATGAAAAACACTCCTGTGCAGATTTGAATACAAATCTTTATGTGTACCTCTGCTATTCATTTTTCCTGGAGAAGTGGTATGATAATCTTAAAGTAAACATATGCATAATTATATAAGAAACTAACAAAACAATGCTTCATAGTAGAGTTTCAGTTTTACATTCCCATAACCAATGTATGAGTCCTAGGTTCTTGGCATCCTTGTCAAAATTTATTTTGTCAACCTTTTAACTTTAGCCACTATGTTATTGTTAAGTGACATCGAGTTAGTTCTGACTCATAGTAACTCTTAGTAGTTTTAATATGAAATTTTGTAAATGTTAAAGATGGAAAGTCACTCTCATGATTTGGAAAGGCAGTTCTTCAAATATTTTAAACATATTATAAAATGATTATTATAATTTTTGAGTTGTAAGAATTCTTTATATTCTGAATACATATGTGTTGTCAGATATGTATTTTGCCTAATATGCTCCAATTCTATATCTTGCCTTTCATTTTTTTAAAATTTAAATAACCTTTATTTATATTTCTTATTTATAAAAACAATATATGTTCATTATGGAGAAACTACACACAGGCCAAAAATAAATAAAATAGAGGCAATGAAAGTCAACTATTTCACTATATCCCAGTTATATTGAATATTTAAATTATGGTGTTTAATATTAGTTATTTTTCTGGGTCAAAGAACACAGTCTTCAGTATGGATTGTTTCTCAATGTCAAGAAAACAAAAATCCTCACCACTGGACCAATAAACAACATTCTTATCAACAGAGAAAAGATTGAAGTTGTCAAGGACTTCATTCTTCTTGGATCAACTATCAACATTCGTGGAAGCAGCAGTCAAGATATCAGATGACGTATTGCATTAGGCAAATCTGCTGCACAAGAACTTTTGAAAGTGCTGAAGAGCAAAGACGTCACCTTGAGGACTAAGGTGCGCCTGACCCAAGCCATGGTATTTTCAATAACCTCATATGGATGTGAAAGCTGGACAGTGAATAAGGAAGATTGCAGAAGAATTGATGCTTTGAATTGTGGTGTTGGAGGAGAATACTAAAAGTGCCATGGACTGCCAAAAGAACCAATAGATCTGTTTTAGAAGTGCAGCCAGAGTGTTCCTTGGAGGCCAAGATGGCCAAACTTTGTCTCTCTTACTTTGGACATATTGTCAGGAGGGAACAGTTGCTGGAGAAGGATGTCATGCTGGGTAAGATGGAGGGTCAGAGAAAAAGAGGAAGACCCCCAACGAGATGGATCAGCCAGGTGGCATCATTGATGGCATCAAGTTTGGCAGCAGTAGTGAGGTTGACCCAGGATCGGACATTGTTTTGTTCTTCTTTGCATGCGCCAGGCATATATAATCATTTAAAAAACCAAAGGGCACATACTGCAAATTGGCCTCCTGGCACCCAGCACACAGCCTTTCTCTGTCCATGAGTCTAGAGCCCTCATCGTTATCACCAACTCTGGTGTTGCTGCTTCTCTAGATAGGATGCCACATTTTCTAATCATGCTCTTCTCCCTTGGTCCTAGGGTCCTCTGTTCCTGGAATGGAAGATTAAATTCTCCCCCATTTATGTTACAAAAAACTACCTTTAGAGCTGTAACAATCAAATGTAGTCATGATAACAATTACTCACTATTGAATTATAAGAATCTTATGCAATCTCTTTTCACCAGACCCGTCTACACAAGATGAAAACTACTCAGTGATGATTGTACCTTCCCTACATTGGAAGTAAACTCCCTCTTGGAAACTTGTAAGCCAACCACTTCATGCCTTTATATCCGCCCCCCCCCCCCCACACACACACACATTTTAGGTAGCCAATGTCTAAGTTACCCATCTCTATCAACCCTCTGTATAGAAGGTACATATTTGATCCTTGATGTGAAGAATCCTTCCCTTTGAGCTACTAGATCCATAAGCATAGGTCAAGTTCATCAAATTATAGCAATTTCCACTTATTTCCTTTATCAAATTTCTTTATCTTACTCTATTATAATTCTGATCATCAAGCCATCAAAGATAAGTCAAATGAGTACTATCTGCAAGTTTGGACATTCTTGTGCATCTCCCCTCACTTCATATCAGCTGGATGCTTCACTTACAGCTCTAGCCCTCTGTGGCTAACTTCTTATCTATGGACTTAGGAGTCCTCGGGTCTTATCACACTTTGGACCAACCAGCTCTTCCTCTTCTCTCTCTCATCTCCAGGTGGATGGGATGACTATGTAATGGGAGTCTATAAAACATGGTCAAACTCAGCTCATATCTTCATTGCTGCCTTTCTCCTTCTTGTACTTACCAGTAAACCAACATGGTCACCAGCAAGCTTATATAACTGCTCATGTGTTAAATTTGAGTTTCAGTCTTGGAGAGGGGGGTGAAGAGATTTGATTATTAGTCTTGATGGCTGCCCAATGAATAAATTGCTTGCTCTTGTGGTAGCCAATCTATTTTTTGCTGCTGCTTTTCCTTTCAAGAAGTATTTTCTGTTCCTATAGCTGTTCCAAGCTATACTACATGTCCTTTTAAGTGGGAATGGTCATCTCAGAAGGTTCTAGATTTGGCTCAGGATTCCACCTAAAATCCTATGCACTACAATGGCCATGCAAGAAGCCTATTTCACTGGGTAATTCTAGAAGTCCTTTTTAATATTCCAGTTAGTTTTAGGCCAAAGACACGCTTACAAGTTTTCTATAATCATGTTTCCTAGTATTCCTTTCTATTCCACTCAAGTGTCTATTTTACAATAGTAGGCAAGTGATAACATCAATGTACTCGAGCGTGGCAACTGTAGTAAGGTTGGCCCAGGATGGGGCCGTGTTTTGTTCTGCTGTGCATAAGGTCGCTATGAGTTGGGACCAACTCGATGGCACCTAACAACAACAAAGGCAAGAGGAACCAACATTCATAAGACAGTCAAGCATCTTAACATTATTTCCCCTTTTACCCATTCAGACTATGCCTTGATCCCTGTATCACAGAGCCCTGTTGTTCCACGGTTGAGCATACATCACTATTTACCTCTATCCCACTTACCCCATGCAAGTTTGCCTCAATATTCAACTATCTACCTTGTTTTTCCATTCCCTTCCCCTTCTCGTGTATTGTCATCCCCAACACCCGAACTATGATGTGTTTATTCCCTAACCTGTACTCTATTGTCTCCCCCCTCCTGCCCCTGGTAGCCAACAGGTTTTTTTTTTGTTGTTGTTTTTCCTTTCTTTGAGTATAGCTATATTTTCTTAAGCTTCATATTTTTAATATTTACATATTTTATTGGATTTTAATTTTCTTAGTATGTTGTAAAGTATTCATTTTCTTTGAGGTTACCCTATATTATATTAATGTTTTCCTCCATTAAAAAAATCTATTTTATCTTGCAATCTACCTGACTTTATTATCTGGATCTCTGTTCCTTTTTTTTACCTTCTTTCCCATAGTAATTGTTTTCATCATAAACTAACCACCCTGATCCTCTGAATTCATTATTGTAGTTATGCTCTGTTCTGCACTCTTCCATCTGTTGATTGAGTTCTGGGTGGTATTGCCACATACGTCAATGTCTGGTTGTTGTATATTCTTATTGGGTCTCAGTCCAAATCACTCCCTTTAGGATGTTTTGAAGCACTGGGTTGACTTTGACAAAGTACATTAACTTCTATTTATCCAGGAATGTTTTTATTACATCATCATATTTGATTGACAGCTTTGCTGGGTAGACGATTCTTTGTTGGCAGTTTTTTCTTTCAGGGTTTTATATATGTCTCCCCTTTGCTTTCTTGCCTACATGGTTTCTGCTGAGAAATTAGAGCTTAATCTTAATTTCTTGTCTTTATAAGTAACACTTCTCTTTTCCCTAGATGCTTTCAGGATTCTTTCCTTATCTTTGATTTTGGAGAGCTTGATTATGAAATGTCTTGGTGATTTTTTCTTTTTTAAGGGGGGGTGTCTATGCCTCCTGGGGTTTGTTGAGCTTCTTGAATGCTTATCTTTTCATTTTTCAAGATGTTAGGGAAATTTTCTTCCAACAGATCATTAACTATCTCCTCTATGGAATTGTGTAATTCTTCCTGTTCCAGAATGCCAATAATTTTTATGTTATTCCTCTTCATGTTGTCCCATATGAATCTTAGACTTTCTTCAGATTTTTTATCCTTTTTCCTGCTTGTCCTTCTATCTTATCAGTATTGAGATATTTGTCTTACAGCTTGCTGATTCTCACTGCCATTTCTTCACTTCTACTCCTTTGCCCTTTTAGTGTACTGTTCATTTCTGATATTTTATTATTAATTGTTTGGACCTGTTTTTGCAGGTTTTGAATTGTTCCCAATACTATTTCTATCTTATTGAATTGTTTCTGTAGCAGCTTCCTGACTTCTTCCTTATTTTCCTCAACTCCTATGTGGAGCATTTGACTGCACCTCAATACAATTCCCATGAATTCCTTCTCAGGCAATTCCAAAGCCTGCCCTCCTTTCATTGGAAAGTCTAGGTCTATCTGCAACTCATTTGTTTCAGTTACTCTATCTTGTTTCTGGAGATGTGCTGAAATCTTCGACTGTCTCTTTGGCATCTTCAATAATTAGATATGTTTTCAATAATTAGATGAACGTATATTGATATATTATTAAGCTTTCTGATTGCCTCCAGTTAGATGTGATCAGAAGATGGGATTCTCTTTTCACTTTTCTTAATAAACAACTCAGAATAACTGCAACAGATATTGACTGTCTATCTGGTGTATAGCAGCTGGAATTGACTTTTGCCTTGATGATGGAATTTTACAGGGTGTGGTTATATATCACCCACAATTGCTGTCTCTTCTAGGTTAATGTAGGGAGAGAAAGAGCCTTCTCCCCCAAAGATAAAAGGATATGAAAAATGCAAAAAAGTAAAGCCACAACAACAACAACAACAAAAAGTGGATACTACAGTCTATAATCACAAACACACACACAAAAAAAACATAGCAAATATGAATATGACTTTAACGCACCTCGCTCAGCCAGCTGGAGACGTTCTGTGAGACTGTTCCATTTTAACCATTCCTATTGACCCTTCCTCCTTTTAAAATTCTGCACACTGTGGTCTTTGCTGAGCAGATTAATGTGCATTTGTAGTAAAAACCTCCAGGGGTGAGAGGGATATCCACTTGCTCAAGCACACTCTCTAGTCACAAGAGTGGCTTCCTTGTTATTCTAGCTGCATATGATATATTGCATTAAGCAAATATGATGTGTAAGACCTCTTTAAAGTGTTCAAAAGTAGAAATGTCAGTTTACAGATTAAGGTGTGCCTGGCCCAAGCCATGTAAGTTTTTCATCACCTATATGCAGGTGAAAGTTGGAAAATTAATAAGAAAGACCATAGGAGAACTGATACATTTGAGTTATGGTGTTGGAGAAGAAACTTGAAAGTACCATGGACTGCCAAAATAACAGAGAAATCTGTATTGGAAAAAGTACAGCAAGAATGCTCTTCAGTACTTCACCAAAAGAGTAAAAAGGGATCCCACAGAATGGGAAAAAATATTTTGCAATGATGCATCAGACAAAAGATTAATTTCTAAAGTATATAGGAAATTACAACAACTCTACAAGAAAAAGACTACTAACTCAATAAAAACATGGGCACAGGACATGGACAGACACTTCACCAAGGAGGAGATCCATGCAGCTAACAAACATATGAAGAGAAGTTCACGAATACTAGCCATTAGAGTGATGCAAATCAAAACAACAATGAGATATCATCTCACACCAACAATAACAGCAAAGATCAAAAAAGCAGAGGACAATAAATGCTGGCAAGGATGCTGAGAGATTGGGACCCTCTTACATTGCTGGTGGGATTGCAAAAGGGCTCAAGTACTCTGGAAAACAACATGGTGCTTCCTCAGAAAGTTGGAAATAGAAATATCTTATGATCCAGCAATTTCTCTACTTGGTATTTATCCACAGGAAATACAAGTCATAACACAAGTAGATATATGCACACCAATGTGCATAGCAGCACTATTTACAATAGCAAAAAGATGGAGACAGTCTAAGTGCCCATCAATGGAAGAATAGATAAACAAACTTTGGTACATACACACCATGGATTATTGTGCTACCTTGAAGATTAACAAGGAAGTTGCAATCCACCACAAAACATGGATTAATCTTGAGGATATTATGCTGAGTGAAATTAGTCACAAAAGGAGAAATACTGCATTGGCCCATTTGCTTCATGGTAGCATAATATTCCACTGTGTGTATATACCACAGTTTGTTTATCCATTCTTCAGTTGAAGGGCACTTAGGCTGTCTCCATCTTTTTGGTATTGTAAATAGTGCTGCTGTGAACACTGGTGTGCATATATCTACTAGTGTTATGGCTCGTATTTCTTGTGAATAAAAACCAAGTAAAGGAATTTCTGGATCATAAGGTATTTCTATATTTAAACTTCTGAAGAAGTGCCATATTGCTTTCCAGAGATGTTGGACCATTTTACAATCCTACCAGCAATGCAGGAGTTTCCCAGTGTCTCTACATCCCTGCCAAATTTTTTGTCCTTTTTTTTTTCTTTTCTTATCTTTGCTGTAATCGCTGGTGTGAGATATTATTTCTTTGTTGTTTAGATTTGCATGTCTCTAATGGATAGTGATCATGAACATTTCTTCATATGTTTTTGGCTGCCCAGATCTCCTCCTTGGTGAAGTGTCTGTTCATGTCCTGTGCCCATTTTTTAATTGGGTTATTTTTCTTTTTCTTGTAGAGGTGTTATAGTTTCCTATATATTTTAGAAATGAGTCCCTTGTCTGATGTGTCATTGAAAAATATTTTTTTCCATTCTGTAGG
>NW_006408888.1:1874963-1898519 GCF_000296735.1 Chrysochloris asiatica | reverse complement strand
TTTTAATTGATAGCTTTTTGATAAACTGATCAATTTCTTCTTTGGGTATGGGTCTGTTCCAGTTTTCTGCTTCACTGTATGTAAGTTTAGGTCACCCATGTTTTTCTAAAAATATATCCATCTCTTGTTAAGTTTTCAAATTTGTTGGAGTACAACTCTTCATAGTATTCTGTTATTTTCCTTTTGATTTCATTTGGTTCTTTTGTGAGACAGCCCATATGATTTTGAATGCTTTTTTGCATCTGTCTTCTCCTTCTTTTCTTTTGTTAGGTTTGCCAATGGTCTGTCAATTTTGTTAATCATTTCAAAGAACCATCTTCTTGTCCTGATTATTCTTTTTATAGTTTTTCTGTTTTCTATCTCATTTATTTCTCCTCTAATCTTTATTATTTCTTTTCTTTGTGTGGCTGTAGTTTCCCTCTGTTGGTCTGTTTCTAACTGGTGTAGATGATATGTTAATTTTGGTTCTTTCTTCCTTTTGGATATGTACATTTATTACAATAAATTGTCCACTCACAACAGCTTTCGCAGTGAGATAATTTTGTTTTGTTGTGTTTTCATTCTCATTTTTTGTAAGAACTTTGTGAATTCACATTAAATTTCTTCCACTCCCCACTCACTGTTCAACATGGTGTTACGCAGTTTCCATGTATTTGGCTTTATTTTCTTGGTCTTCCAATTGTTGATTTCTAATATGATAGCATTGTGGTCTGAGAAGATGCTTTGTAGTATTTTCATATTTGTATTATGGAGATTTATGTTATGGCCTAACACATTGTGTTTTCCATGTGCACTGGAAAAGAATGTGTTGTGCTGTTGTTGGGTTGAATGCTCTGTACACATCTATGAGGTCCAGGTGGCTGATTGTGTTGTGTAGTTCTTCTGTGTCTTGTTCAAGTTTCTTTCTGTTTGTTCTATGCATTTTTGAAAGTGGTGAATTAAAATCACCCACTATTATTGTAGATGCGTATATTTCTTTCTTCAAATCTATTAGATTCTGCTTTATATATTTTGGGGCTATTTCATTGAGAGCATAGATATTTACTATGGTTCTCTCATCTTGTTCAATTGTCCCTTTAATCATGAGATAATTTCCATTTTATTTATTATGCTGGTTTTTGCCTTAAAGTTTATTTTATCAGAGATTAACACTGCCACTCCTGTTCATTTTTTATTACAATTAGCTTGGTACATTTTTTTTTCAACCTTTGATTTAATCTATTTTTGTCTCTGTGTGTGACATGTGTCTCTTGAAAGATATATATATTTTTTTTCCTTATCCATTCTGCCACCCTCTGTCTCTTAACTAGTGCATTTAATCCATTTACATTCAGTGTAGTTATCAATAGGTATGGATTAATTGCTGCCATTATGTTTGATTTTTTATGGTGTTGCTGCTTTCTTTGTTCTGTGTGTCTTCCTTTGCTGAGTTCATGCTCTTTGTGTGTTTTTCTTGGGAGTTTCCTTATAGTTTTAATGTTTCTATGTTCTTCTTGGGTTTTCATTTTCTTGGTATGTTGTGAAGTGTTAATTTTCTTTGATGTTACTTTATATTCCATTTACTTTTCTCTCCATTTAGTGCAGTCTATTTTATCTTGTAATCTACCTGACCTTCTCACCATCTGTATCTCTGTTACCACATGTTTACCTTCTTTTATAATGAAATTGTTTTGATCATAGACTGACCTTCCAGATTCTTTAATTTTGTTTATAGTTTTGTTCTGTTCTTGACTATTCCTTCTGTCAATTTAGTTCTGGGAGCTGCTGCCATGTATGTCAATCTCTGGTTGTTGTCTGTTCTTGTTTGCTTTCAATCCACAGAACTGCCTTTAGGATGTTTTGTAACACAGGATTGGCTTTGGAAAAATTCCTTAGCTTCTGTTTATCATGGAATGTTTTGATTACACCATCACTGTTGATTGATAGCTTTGATGGATTAAGGATTCTTCTTTGGCAGTTTTTTGTTTTTGTTTTTTTTTTCTTTCAGAGTTTTCTATATGCCTCCCCATTGCCTTCTTGCTTGCATGGTTTTTGCTGAGAGATCCGAGCTTAATCTGACTTGCTTGCCTTTGTATGTAACACTTCTGTTTTCCCTAGTGTGTCAGGATTTGATTTTAGAGAGCTTCATTATGATATTTCTCAGCGATATTCTTTTGGCGTCTATCCTTACTGGTGTTTGTTGACTTTCTTGAATCTTTTCACTTTTCAAGATGTTAGAGAAATTTTCTTCTAGCAATTCTTCAACTATTTCCTCTGTGGACTTATGTCATTCTTCTTGTTCTGGAATGCCATCAATTCTTAAGTTATTCCTCTTCATGTTGCCCAACATGAACTTTAGACATTCTTCAGATTTATTTATCCTTTTTTTCTGTTTGCTCTTCTACCTTAATGATATTGGGAGATTTGTCCTCCAGCTCACTGGTTGTCCTGTCCATCTCTTCTTTTCTATTCCTTTTCTCTTTCAGTGTATTGTCAGTTTCTGATATTCTATTATTGATTGTTTGGACCTCTTTCTTTAGTTTTTGAATTATTTCCAATGCTGTGTCTCTGTCATTTGATTGTTTCAATATCACTTTTCTGACTTTTTCCTTATTTTTATTAACTCCATTTTTAAGTGTTTTGGAACATTTTATAATCAATCATTTTTCTGAATTTCTTCTCAGGTATTTCCATGGCTTGCCCTCATTCCAGAATGTAGTCAAGGTCAATCTCTAGGTCATTAGTCTCAGGCATTTTATCTTGTTTCTGTACATGTGCTGATATGGTCATCTGCTTTTACTTCTTGGACATGTTTAGTGTTTATCTGTGGCCTTAATACTTAATTGAGTGTGTGTTTTTGTATTTTTTATGCTTTTTGATTGCTTCCAGGTAGATATGATCAGGATATAGGCTTCCCTTTTTACTCTTCATATTGCTTATCTCAGAGTTACTTTCATATATTTTGTCTGCCTCCCTAGTGTATGACAGTTGGTATTGGTTCTTGCCTGGGTTTTGGTGTTTTATATAGTGAGATAGTAGCTTGACTATATGGCAGCAGTTGTTGTCTCTTCTTGGGTAATATAGGAAGAGAAAGAGTCTATCAAAGGTACAAGGGGAAACATAAAATAGCAAAACACCAGCAGCAAAAAACAACAAAACAACAACAAAAACTAGACTAAATACTGTAGTTTATAATTGCTGAAAAGGGATAAAAGGGAGAGAAGAACAGAAAATATATATATGAGAATGACTTTAATGTCTCTTTCAACTTCTTGTCTTCCAAGCTGCCTGAGAGATTTCAAGATGTCACTTTTGGTTGTTATGCTGTACCTTATTTTCTGGTCTTTTACATATTAAAAAAAAAAAAAAAGACAACAACAAAAAAACAGTTCAGGGCCGGCTCTTAGTCTGAGACTATCTATGCACATGCGTGGCAGAAGAACCCACCAGTGGTGATGGTGGAAGCTGTCCACTCCCTCAGGTACCCCCACTCTTCTCACCATAATGGAGGTGCACAAACAGTGGTGGCTGAGACAATGAACAGAAGATACCAAAAAAATAAAGAAAGAAAGAAAGAAAATGAGAACAAAGCAAACCTGACAAAATATATTATCTACCTTTGCGCTGAGGTTTCTGTGCCATTTTTCCATGGTGTGTCTGCTCCCCCAGTTGGTCTTGCTGTTTGGTCTCACCCAAGTTGTTGGCTCTGGGCCACCATGACCTGCAGATTCAAAAGTACACAATTTCTTACTTTCGCTATAAGTTCTACTAGCTATAATCCTTCAAACTTTTAAAATATTCCTGCCTATGTGGTTCTGAGTTTGGGAGTTGTGCCCTGAATTTGCTTTGCTTAGTATTCTGTGGTATTGCTGATGGCAAACCTCACTGTCCCTCCACCCAAAGTACCATCAACCCCAGCCTTCATAGTGTACAATTTTAAAGGAAATTTTGCATTTCACCTAAGCATTCAACTTTATTGGGAGGAGCTTATTCTAAATACATATCCATTGTTCTTTTAAAGGCTCTTGGATCTCTGCTTATATCACTTCTTGTGGTGCTAATAATTACATTTTCCATTGCTCTCTACTTTAAAAAAAAATAATAATAATCAATTGGGAAAGAAATTTAGCAGCTTTATAAATCTGTTCGTGAACCAATGTTTCTTTTTTGACTGTACCTTAATTATTGATTCTTCTATTTTAAATTGATCTCTACTCTTACAATTATTTGCACCAAAATTGAAGGAAGGCCCATTAACAACCTGTGATATACAAACAAAAAAAACCTTGCTTTTTGAAAGCAAAGAACACTTGAAGCACCTTATGATGAAGAACAAATAATAAATCTTCAGTATGGATTGCAACTCAATGTAAAGAAATAAAAATACACATAAATGCACTAATAACCAGCATCATGATAAATGTGAAAAGATTGACATTGTCAATGATTCCATTTTAGTAGCATACACAGTGAATGCTCATGGAAGTAATAGGCAAAAAATTAAATGTTGTATTGTATTGGATAAATATGTTATGCAATATCTATTTACAGTGTTAAAAAGCAGATGTCACTTTGTGGACTAAGGTGCATCTGAACCAAGTCATGGAATTTTCAGTAGCCTCATCTGCATGAGAAAAATAGGCAATGTATAAGGAAGACCGGAGAAAATTGATTTCTGTGAATTAAAGCGCTGTTGAAACATTGAAATTGCCATAGATTGTCAGAACAAACAAATCTGTCTTGGAGGAAATACTACCAACATGCTCCTTAAAAGTAAGGATGATGAGACTTCATCTCACATAACTTGGTGTACAAATCTAAACTATATTTATGTACTTTTCTATTTATCCTTTCACATATATCAGTTTCATCTTCATTATTTAAAATTATGATATAAAGTACATTTGATACAGTCATTTTTCATCTGTGAAATATTTCTATTCATACCTAATATTATTATTTGTTCTGACATTTGTTTTGACTAATATTAATGAAACCACTTCAACTTTATTGGGTTCCTCTTAATGCTTATACATATTTTCTCTCATTTATATTATTTTTAATAAATTTTATTTTAGAATAGTTACAAAATTATAGAATATTTATGAATAGACTAGAAAATGTTGTCTATAACCAACACTCAATTTTTCCTATTACTAACATCTTGCTGTTGTTGTTGTTATGTGCCATGGAGTCGGTTCTAATGCAAAAGCGACCCTGTACAGGGTTTCTGAGGCTGTAAATCTTTACAGGAGCAGAAAGCTTCATCTTTCTCCCATGGAACAGCTGGTAGTTTCAAACTGCTGATCCTGAGGATAGCAGCCTGATTCATATCCACTTCACTACCAGAGCTCCTGTTAACATCTTAGTATGGACAATTTGTTAAAATTAATGAACAAGAATGAATACCTTATAAAAAGTCTATATTTATGGCATGGAGTTCTAGTGTCACTCTGTAGGATAACCATTGACCTGCTAACCACAAGCTCAATAGTACAAACCCACAAGCTATGCTTTGAGAACCCTATACACGGTTGCTATGAGTTGAAATCTACTTGACAACACTTAAAACAACAAACACTTCATTTAGAATTTCTTAGTTCTTACCTGTTTCTTTTTGTTTGTTCATTGTTTCTGTATTTTATCAGGGTTGTCACATAAATTAATCACTACTTGCTCTATACATTTCTTGGTGGTAACAGTTTCACAAACATGTCTTGTTTTGGATGACCTTGATAGCTTCAGAAAGATTTCATGGACTCTTTATAGAATTTTACTTAACTGTGACTTATCTGATATTTTTCTTGTGATTTGAATGAACAGAAAACCTCCTCTTCCTCCTATGGAGAGACTGGTAGGTTAAAACCCTCAACCTTGTGGTTTGCAGTCTATTACTTATCTAACAAAGTTACCACACTCCCTGTATGCTGAGCAAGTAATTTGAAATGCTGAATTATATAAAGAAGAATGTGACATTTGTACTGGTTGAAGACTCATTAGCAACCAGCAATGTATAGATGATACAGTCTTGCTTGCTGGAAGCAAAAAGGATTTACAGCTGCTACTGATGAAGATCAAAGACTACAGCCTTCAGTATGGATTAACAGCCTTCAGTATGGATTACACCTCAATGTAAATTAAATAAAATTCTTTACAACTTGACGAGTAAATGACATCATGATAAATGGAGAAAGGATTGAAGTGGTCAAAGACTTCATTTTCTTTGGATCCACAATCAGCAATCATGGAAGCAGCAGTCAAGGAATTAAATGACACATTGCTGCAAATCTGCTACACAAGATCTTAAAAAATTTTGAAGAGGAAAGGTATTAGTTTAAGGGTTAATGTACATCTGACAAGCCATAATATTTTCAATTGTCTCATAGGTGAAATGAGGATGATAGTGAAATATGAAATGTGAAAGTTGGACAATGAATAAGGGAAACGAAGAATCTTTTCATTCTTGTTTTTTTGCTATTTCTTCCAATAAATTATTCTGTAGGCTTCTTTACAGATAAAGGTGCCACTGCTGTGACTCTCTTAATGCACTGATTTTTCAGTTTGGGGGGTTGAATTCTTCTCTACAGCCTTAGTTTCCATTTTAAAATCAAAAGTGATGACTTCCAAGTACTTTACATATTGCATTTGAAACTGAAAGTAATACTCATTTTTATGTTAATTTATGTGAATTTTACATTAAATGTGCATATTTTGCAGATCATAAATTTGTGTCTTGCTTTGTAATTTAATCTGGAAATCTGTATCTATTCATTGTTTTTCTTTTAACCTAATTATATGTATTAATGCAACACTTAATGTTACTGGAGCTCTAGTAATACTGTAGGTTAAGCACTAGGATGCTAACTTCAAGATCAGTTGTTTTAATCTGTCTGCTGTCTGCCCCTTTAAAAATTTAGTATTTGAAACCAGGTAGAGGAGCTTTACTCTGTCTTATAGGATTGCTATTAGTTAGAATTGATTCTATGGCAATGGAATTGGTTTGATTTTGTTGATGATGCTACCTATGTGGTTGTATTGTGATCTATCATCTTGCTTCTAATTTTTCTAATACATTCAAAAACAGACTTTCTATACTTTTTCATCTTCTTAGTAATTAATTTGATTCCTCGTGTAGAGTTGTAGGATAAGCACTGGACTGATAATTGCAAGGTTGATGATTCAAACCTACTAGCTGCTTCTTAAAAATCCTATAGAGTCACTATGAGTCAGAAGTGACTAAATGATACAACCACACATGCACACACAAAATAATGAATTTGACAATTTTAGTATTTCATCATCATCACAATGATTTATTTTAATTATACATTATTTTCTTTAATTTCAATGTTAGCCTTGAAATCTTCCATTTACCACATCTGCTTTAAAATAAATGTAAACCATTAAATCATATTACTCATCATGTAGTAATCTTACAATGGTATATTTCATATCTTCTACCATCTTGTATTATGCATGTGTGTGTATATATATATATATTGTTGTGTCTGTTGTTAACTACCATCAAGTCTGTTTAAACTCGTAGAGACACTGTATAGGGTTTTCAAGGCTGTAAATCTTTGTGGAAGCAGAAAACCTCATCTTTCTCCTAAGGTGTAGTTGGTGGGCTCAAACTGCCTACTTTATGGTTCAGAATACAGTATTTATCCACCCATGGTGGACAGGTTTCAGACGAGCTTCCAGACAAAGACAAACTAGGAAGAAAGAGTGATAAACTACTTATGAATCGCTAGTCACTGAAAACTTTATGAATAGCAGAGAAACACTGTCAGATACAGGGCCAGAAAATGAGCACCTCAGGTTGGAAGGCACTCAAAATGCGAATGGGGAAAAGATGCCTCTTCAAAGTAGAGCTGAACATGATTACATGAATAGAGTTAAGCTCGTGGGAAAAAAGCCCACAGAACCTTCATTTGCTTATGGGGCAGAACTCAAAAGGAAGAGAAACAGCTATAAACATCCATTGAAAATCAGAACTTGGAATGTATGAAGTATGAATCTGGGAAAATTGGAAGTTGTCAAAAATGAAATGGAATGCATCAACATCGATATCTTAGGCATTAGTGAGCTGAAAAGGACTGGTATTGGCCATTTTGAATCTGACAACCACATTATTAACTATGCAGTGAATGACAAATTGAAAAGGAATGGTGTTGCATTCATCTTCAAAAAGAATATAGCCAGATCAGTCATGAGATACAATGCTGCAAGTGATAGAATAATATCCATGCACCCACAGGGAAGCCCAGTTAATACCATTATTATTCAAATTTATGCACCAACCACTAAAGCCAGTGAGGATGAAATAGAAGAATTCTACCAACTTCTTCAATTTGAAATTGATGAAACATGCAATCAAGATGTATTGCTCATTACTGGTGATTGGAATGCAGTTGGGAGCAAAGAGAAAGGACCAGTAGTTGGAAAATATGGCCTTGGTGATAGAAGTGATGCTGGAGAATGAATGATAGATTTCTACAAAACCAACGATTTGTTTTTTTCAAATACCTTCTTTAGACAGCATAACAGATGACTATACACATGGATCTCGCCAGATGGAATACATAGAAATCAAATTGACTACATCTGTGGAAAGAGAAGATGGAAAAGCTCCATATCATCAGTGAAAACAAGGCCAGGGGCAGACTATGGGACAGACCATAAATTACTGATACACAAATTCAAACTGAAGCTGAAGAAAATGAAAACAAGTCCACAAGAGCCAAAATATGACTTTGACTTTATCCCACCTGAATTTAGAGATCATCTAAAGAATAGATTTGATGCATTAAATACTAAAGTCCGAAGACCAGAAGAGTTGTGGGATGACATCAAGAACATCATACATGAAGAGAGCAAAAAGTCATTAAGAAGACAAGAAAGAAGGGAAAGGTCAAAATGGATGTCAGAAGAGACTCTGAAACTTGCTTTCCAGTGTAGAGATGCTAAAGCAAATGGAAGAATTGGGGAGGTCCAAGAGCTGAACAGAAAATTTCAAAGGTCAGCTCCAGAAGATAAAGCCAAATACTATAATAAATATGCAAAGATCAGGAATCAGAAAACCAGAAAGGAAGAACACGGTCAGCATTTCTTAAGCTGGAACTGAAGAAAAAACTCAAGCCTCGACTTTTGTTATTAAAAGATTTTCTGGACAAATTATTGAATGATGCAGAATGCATCTAGAGAAGATGGAAGGAATACACAGAATCATTGTACCAAAAGGAAATGGTTAATGTTCAACCATTTCAAGAGGTAGTATATGATCAAGAGCCAATGATACTCAGGAAGGAAGTCCGAAGTGCATTGAAGGACTTGGCAAAGAACAAGGCACCAGGAATTCATGGAATAAAAACTGAAATATTTTAAGAAAGTGAGACAGCATAGGAGGCACTCACTCATCTCTGCCAAGAAATTTGGAAGAAAACTATCTGGCCAACTGATTGGGAGAGATCCATATTTGTGCCCATTCCAAACAGAGGTGACCCAACGGAATGCGGAAATCATCAGACAATCTCTTTGATATCTCAAGCGAATAAAGTTTTGCTAAAGGTAATACAGAAATGGTTACAATCATACAGTGACAGAGAACTTTCAGAGCTTTAAGCTGGATTCAGAAGAGGCTGGGGAATGAGAGATATCATTGCTGATGTCCGATCAATCTTGGCTGAAAGCAGAGAATATTAGAAAGATGTTTACCTATGCTTTATAGACTACGCAAAGGCTTTCAATTCTGTGGATCATGACAAGCTATGGACAACATTGTGAAGTATGAGTATTCCAGAACACTGAATTGTACTTCTGAGGAATCTGTACCTGGACCAAGAGGCAGTTGTTCGAACAGAACATGGGAACACTGAATGTTTTAAAATTGGAAAAGGTGTGCAACAAGGTTGTGATCTTTCACCATACTTATTCAACTGGTATGCTGAGCAAATAATATGAGAAGCTGGATCCTATGAAGAAAAACATGGCATCAGGATTGGAGGAAGTCTCATTAACAACCTGAGATATGCAGATGATATAACCTTGCTTACTGAAAGTGAAGAGGACTTAAAACATTTACTTATGAAGATCAAATAGTACAGCCTTCTGTATGAATTACATCTCAATGTCAAGAAAACAATAATTCTCACCACTGGACCAATAAATAACATTCTTATCAACAGAGAAATGATTGAAGTTGTCAAGAACTTCATTCTTCTTGGATCAACTGTCAACATTCGCGGAAACAGCAGTCAAGAGATCAGATGACGTATTGCATTAGGCAAATCTGCTGCACAGGAACTTTTGAAAGTGTTGAAGAGCAAAGATGTCATCTTGAGGACTAAGGTGCACCTGACCCAAGTCATGGTATTTTCAATAACCTCATATGGATAAGAAAGCTGGACAGTGAATAAGGAAGATTGTAGAATAATTGATGCCTTTGAATTGTGGTGTTGGGGGAGAATACTAAAAGTGCCATGGACTGCCAAAAGAACCAATAGATCTGTTTTTGGAAGAAGTGCAGCCAGAGTGCTCCTAGAGGCCAAGATGGCTAAGCTTCTTCTCTCATACTTTGGACAGATTGTCAAGAGGGAAGAGTTGCTGGAGAAGGATATCATGTTTGGTAAGATGGAGGGTCGGAGAAAAAAGAGGAAGACACCCCAACGAAATGGATTGGCCATGTGGCAGCATTGATGGGTTCAAGTGTGGCAACAGTAGTGAGGTTGGCCCAGGATCGGACATTGTTTCGTTCTGCTGTGCATGGAATCACTATGAGTCTGTTCTGACTCGATGGCACCTGACAACAACAGCAACAACATTGATCAATTGCAGCTACTGTGTCCCATATATATATGGATATCTACAACATATTGAAACTGCATTTGCTTTTTACAATCATTTTTTTAAAATACCATAAACAACATATCCTCCATATTTTACCAGTTTTGTAATTTTCTTTCATCTGTGTAGATCCACATATCCAATTCACAACATTTTTCATCCAAATGTCTAACTTCTTATAGATTTCCACATCTAGTAACCTATTCCCAAAACTTGTAAGTTCTAGGAGTGATTTATTCTATTTCTGTTAATATGTCTTCCCCTTCTCTTGAAGTTTGATTCCATGCAGAAAATTACTCAACGAAGCTTCAATTGCATCCCAATCTACACAACTGTGCCTTAAAAAAATATTAGCTGCATTGGCATCTCCAAACTCTCACCTCTGTCTCTTCTACTTACTAGACCATCAGAACCTGAGTTTTGCTTTCTGATGCTGTGATCTGGAAATTGGTTCTAGGCAGTAAGCTGAGCAGTTATAAGTCACTTTACTTTACTCTGTTCTCAAGGATTGTTACTCGGCTCTGCTAGTAAGCCAATGGTTTAATACAGCTGGTTTATATGCCTTTTCTAGTTTTAATGTTGCCGTTGTTTTTTTGTTTTTGTTTTTTTGTTACAGCTAAGGGAAAATCTAATATCAATTAATACTTCATGTTTGGAAGCAAATATCAGATGGTTAACTAGTCTGGATACACTGTTTAATTTGTAAAACAATATTACAATTTAATTTGTAAAACAATATTGCAATTTAATTTGTAGAACAATATTTCAATATCAAAATTTAAAGTTTAGAGATTGCTAATTTATGGCAGACCAAAATTGAATATAGAATGACTTATCCCCAAATCCTTAACAGTAAGCATTTTGTATGTATTTATTTTAAATGACACAAAGTTCAGTTTTAAAAACACTGCTAATGAACAAGAGAATGGCTGGTCTCATATTTAAAATCCCTGAGTGGATTCCTGGTGTAGTGCTGTATGATAAGCACTAGACTGTAAGGTCAGTTTTAAGCACAGGGCTGGAGATTCAAACTCACTATATGCTCCTTGGAGACCCTATTCATGGGTACTATGATTCTGAACAAACTTGATGGCACTTAGTAACAACAACATGAGTTGTGACACTTCTTTTATTTTGCTTTTTTTTTTTTTTAGAATCTCTACTTTTAATAAGTAATACTGGAGAAAAACATGACATTCACAACAGTTTTAAAATAGCACAATTTTCTACATGTAGTAGTGACAAACTACCATATTTTAAAACCTAACAGGTCAAATACATCAGTTTCCACATTCTATGAAAGTAGCATAATTTCTCTCCAGGGAAAAAACTCTAGAGAGATTGATATTTTTATGGGTTGATTTGAGCATGACTGGGAGTCCTCAGGCAAAATTTGAAAGGATCAAGAGTGAAACTGTATTACATTTTCTAGTGAAGTTAGAATAATTTAAAATTCCAAGAAAAAAAACATAAAGTAAAGCTAAGTGGATCAAAAAAAATAAAATAAAATAACTCAAGACCAATATCTGCTTGGAAGAGGCACCTTTAGAAAGACAATAGAACTTTAAAGGGACATGAACAGACAGAACTGAGGAGAGCAGAGCAAGATAGCAAAGTGAATGAATGCACCCCTATAGTTTCCAACACCTAACACAATAAACAATGAATAAAAACATGCACAGTCCGAGACCTTAAAACTCTGGATGGAAGTGGAAAGTTAGGGAGTAGGAGTGAGTCTAGAAACTCCTACTCCCTAAGAAAGAGGAGAAGAAGCTGAGAGAACCAATTTATTAATATCAGGAGGGTTTGTTCCTCACAATCATTTTGAGATAAGGCTGGAAAACACCTTCAACAGGGAACACAGATTGGGGCTAATCTGAGGAAGCTATAACCTGATATAGCCTGATTTTTAAAGAAGTTACAGACATTGACAGTGGGAATGTATGTGCTTCACAATTGGATGGGGGTGTAGGGAGACTGGTGGTGAGAGAGTACTGTTGTATCTCACTGCACCCACATGAGGTACTAGGACTGGGAAGAACATCAAGGGAAGCAGGGCAAGGAAATTATCTATGAATGACAGGAGCTCCTGGGGGAATTGATTGGCTCCGTGCTTGCACAGGAGACAATCAGAGACTGTGCAGTGGCATCCATGAAGGAAAGACCTAAAACACCACTTCTTTGATACAGAAAAGTTGACATTGACCATTTACAACAGGCTCTGTAACCAGCTAAATGGACTCCCATCCATGCATATTGAATTCCAGAGATCATACATCTAGAAATCTTGAATCAGCACTGAAAAAATAAAATAAAATAAGGATAATAGTGACCTCTCCTTGCTCTGAGTATAAGATGTCAAGCACATTTATGCTGGGTTGATTCTAACTCATAGTGACCCTGTGGAACAGAAAGAAGCTTTTCCATGGTGTCCCCATGTCTGTGAATCTTTGAGAAGGATGGATCATCTTTGTCCCACAAAATGGTTGGTGGGTGTGAGTCTTAGCCTTTTGTTTGATGATTGGGTGCTTGGCCAGTGCACCACCAACTCTTTCAATCAGAAGTCTTTCCAGCAATAACCAGAAAAAAAAAAAAAAGAGAACAAAATAGCTCAAATTCGACAAAAGATAGTAAAACCCACAAAATAAATAAAAAGAAAAAGGACCAATTAAAAGCAAAACTTGAAGAAGAGGAAAGTTTCTTCTATGGAGGTCAAACTAAACCTATGGTGTTAAATATGCTTAGTGAAATCAAAAGCCACCAGGAAAACAAACTAGTGAGGCTCAACCAAGTAATTGAAAACATGTAAAAAATTAAAAAAAATAAAAAGAGAAAGAAAACTACTGGAACTGTAGAATAAAGCAATTGAAACTGCACTATAAAAAGCAAGAAAAATGCTTGGCAATAGATTCAAACACACAGTAGGTTCAATAAATTAAATAGAAGACAAAATAACTAAACATATTATGTTTCAATAGGAACAAAAGAGCAAAGAAAGGTAAGCAAACCTAAAAGGAAATATGGGACACAATTAAGAAATCTAGCATTGGAACTGCAGGGACCTCAAATCACCATACAAGCAATAAAAGCATGCAAGCAACTTCCCAAGAGCTTATTAGAGACAATTTCCCAGACTTGAACAGAGATCAAGCTTGCAAATACAGAAAGCTAGACAAGCTCTGACCAAAAGAGACACAAGAAGACCTACTCGGTGTAATATCCTAATGAACTTCTTGAAAACCAAATACATAGAATTCTAGAAACAGTAATAGAAAAAACAATATTGTTATTCTTTAGAGGGAAATCCAACAACAATAAATGTTTACATTAAAAATCTAAAATGATTAACTTAAACTGACAATTTGAACAAATAGAAAAAGAAGAAAAAAAGAAGCTAAAAGCTTCCATAAAAGCAAAGACTAAAATAATAAAGATAATAATAAAGGGCAGTAATAATTAAAAGAACAAATACAAAAACAATAGGGTGAATCAACAAAACCAGAATCTGTTATCTTTGAGTGATGAATAAAATAGACAAATCTCTGGCTATAGGGAACAACAACAAAAACAAAAAAAATAGAAATAAAAAGACAGAGGAGGTAGAGAACCCACAGTGTCTTACCAGGCTTTCAAAATAATTGACTGTTGTTGTTAAGTGCCTTCAAGTTGGTTCCAACTCACTGACCTTGTATAGGGTTTCCAAGGAGTGACTCGTGAGCTTGAACCACTGACCTTACATTTCAAACCAACTTTACAGTCCAGTACATTACCCAAGTTACATTCTCCTGGTGTGGTGCTGTAGGATCAGCATTAGACTACAAATCAAAAATTCAAACCCACCACCTTCTCCTCAGAAATCCTATATGGGTTCGCTATGAGTTGGAGTCAACTTGATAACACTTAATTACAACAATACCCAATTTACACAAAGTCAGGTAGAAAACTTAAAGGGATCCATTACAGAACCTGCTCTGGTAGCATATTCGTTATGAATTAGGCTGCTAACCCCAAGGTCAACAGATTGAAACTACCAGTAGTTCAGCAGGAGAAAGATGAGGCTTTCTGCTTCCTTAAAGATTTACTGGGTTGCTATAAGTTGGTGGCAAGTCCACAACACCACCACATGACAAAAGAAGAGATTGAAAACTGACCCCCCAAAGCAAACAAAGTGTCTAGAACAAGTGGATTACACTGAAGAATTTTACAAAACTTTTAGGAAAGAGTTACCACCAATCAAAGTGAATCAATAACAAAATAGTCCCAAAAGAAAAGAACAACCACAAAAAAGAGCAAATCAAGAGATCTCACACTTCTCAATATCAAAACATATCATGCTGTTGTTGTTTGTTGTTGTTATGTGCCATGGAGTCGGTTCCAACTCATAGTGACCCTGTATAGGATTTCTGAGGCTGTAAAATCTTTATGGGAGCAGAAAACCTCATCTTTCTCCCATGGAACAGCTGGTAGTTTCAAACTGCTGACCCTGAGATTAGTAGCCCTATTTGTAACCACTACGCTTCCAGAGCTCCTTGTTGTTGTTTGTAGATGCCATTAAGTTCCAACTCATAACAACCCTATGTGCAACAGAAGAAAACATTGTCTGGTTCTTTGCTATTACCACAATGTGTCATTGTGATGATAAGATACCATTCAATCGTATTGTAGTTCTTCCTTTTTTTTATTCAACCTCACTTTACCAAGTGTGATAGCCACCTCCAGGAACTGATCCCTACTGACAACATGTCCAAAGTATAACTATACTCATTTAGTCTAACCATACTCACATCTGAGGATTATTCTGACTGTACGTCTTATAAGAGAGATTTGTTTGTTCTTCTGGCAAACCTTGGTACTTTCAGCATTCTTTATCAATACTATATTTCAAATGCATTGATTCTTCTATGGTCTGCCATATTCACTGTCTTTTATATACATATATGATGATTAAAAATACCATGGCTTAGATCAGTTATTCCTTGAATCATCTGTTTTGGCCAATGCCTTCAATACAGCTTGTATTTCATCCTAAAATACCATTGCTTCTTAAGCATATTGTACTTGTTGAAATGATTGAACAGTAACAAATTGTTTTTGGTAGAGTTACTCGGTGTATTCCTTCCATCTTATTTTGATGCTTCTTGTTTCACTCAATATTTTTCCCATGTTGTTGTCATTGTTAAGGTATCATCAAGTAATTTCTGGCTCACAGCAATCCTACATAGGGTTTATTTTTTAATCTTTGAGGGAGTAGAAACTCCCACTTTTCTTCCATGGAATGATTGGTGTGTTCGAACCAGTGCATGTCTCGTGGAGCCAACATACTCCAATTTTACCCACGTTGTGTTGTCGTTAGTTGCTGTAAAGTTA
This sequence comes from Chrysochloris asiatica, assembly GCF_000296735.1. Lineage (NCBI taxonomy): Eukaryota > Metazoa > Chordata > Mammalia > Afrosoricida > Chrysochloridae > Chrysochloris > Chrysochloris asiatica. Next base: position 1,882,328 of record NW_006408888.1, on the reverse strand, counting down.
CTTCCAACTTACAGCAACCATAAGTACAACAGAACAAAACACTACCATGTTCTGTGCCATTGTCACAATTGTTTCTACACTTCAGTCCATGACTGCAGCCACTGTGCCAATCCATCTAACTAGGGGGTCTTCCTCTTTTTCACTGACTCTACACTTTACCAAGTATCCTTCTCCAAAGACTAGTCCCTACTTATAATGTGTCCCAAGTATAAGAGACAAAATCTCATCATCCTAGCTTCTAAGGAGGATTCTGCCTGTATTTCTTTCAACACAGATTTGTTAACTCTTCTCCAATACCATAACTCAAATGCATCAATTTCCCCATGATCTTCCTCAATCAGTGTCCAATTTTCACATGCATATGAGGCTATTAAATGTACCATGGCCTGGGTCAGATACATCTTAGTCCTCAAACTGACATTTTTTCCTTTTAAACTCTTGAACATAAGATTTTCCTTATGCAATATGCCACTTGATTTCTTGACTACTATTTCCAGTGTTGATAGCAGATCCAAGCACAATGAAGTCTTTGAAAACTTCAATATTTTATCCATTTAGAATGATGTTATTTAATGATCCAGTGGTGAGAATTTTTTGTTTTCTTTACTTTGATATGCAACCCATGCAGAAGGTTCCGGCATTTGATTTCCATCAGTGAGTATTTTAAAACCTTTTCACTTTCAACAAACCAAATTACATCATCTGCATATTACAAGTTGTTAATGAATCTTCCTCTAATCCTGATGCCACCTTGTTCTTCATATAATCCAGATTTTTGGACTATTTGTTCATAATAGATTTTAAATAATCATGGTAAAATAATATAGCCCTGGTGCAGACCTTCCCTGATTTTAAGCCATTCAGCATCTTCTTGTTATGTTTGAACAACTGCCTCTATGTCTTTGTGCATGTTCTTCATGAACATGAATGGGATCACATTTATCTTCAGAAAGAAGATTTCAAGATATATCTCCAAGTACAATGCTCTTTGTGATAGGATAATTTTCATATAACTAGAAGAAAGACCAGTTAATATAATTGCAATTAAAATTTATGAACCAACCACTTAAGTCAATGATGAATAAATTTCAGAATCTACCAACTTCTTCAATCTGAAATTGATAAAACGTACTATCAAGATGTATGATCATTATTGGTGACTGGAATGCGACAGCTGAAACAAAGAAGAATGATCCTAGGTAGAAAATATTACCTAGATGACAGAAATATTTAGAGACCATGTGATAGAATTTTAAAAATATTTTGAGACCACTTGTTGTATGGTTGGATACCACATTGTAGAATTTTCCAAGACCATGGAACTCTTCATTGCAAATATCTTTATTCAACATCATAAACAACAATTATACACATGAATATTGCCAGATAGAAAACACATGAATCAAATTGACTGTGTGTGCAAAGGGATAAGGGAGAAACTCATATTCAGCAGGCAAAACAATATTAGAAACAGACTATAGAACAGACATTCATATTTCTTCATATGCCAAATTCAGGTTGAATCTCATGAAAATTAGAATAAATCTGTGAACTTGAATCAAATATATAGCATCAAAATATGAACTTGAGTATTATATGCCACTTGGATTTAGAAACCATCTCAAAACAGATATGATAAAATAGACATTAAGTGCTCAAGACAAGAGGAGTTTGTGATAACATCAAGAATATTATACATAAAAAGAAAAAAGATCATGAAAAATTAAAAGAAAGAAAAGAGTAAAATAGATTTAAGAAGAGAATCTGGAAAACTAAAAGGTGAACATAAAATATGAAAAGGCAGCTCAAGGAGACAAAGTAAAATATTATAATGATATGTGCAAAGAACTGGATTTTGCACTATGTAAGAGAACAACATGCACAGTATTTCTCAAGCTGAAAGATCAAAATAAAAAATACAATCCTCAGATTGAAATATTCAAGGATTCTATGAGCAAAACATTGAAAAATGCATGAAGATGGGAGGAATTCATGGTGTCACTGTGTCAAAAAGTGTTGTTTGATATTCAACCATTTCAAGAAAAAGCATATGATCAAGAACCAATGGCATGGGATTCTTTCTCACCTTATAATATCCAAAAAGAGACAGCAACTGCTGCCATATAGTCAAGCTACAATCACACTCTATAAAACACCAAAATGCAGGCAAGAACCAATACCAACTGCCATATGCAAGCGAGGAAGACAACACCTGAAAAAGTTACTATCAGTCAAGCAAAAAGAAGAGTGAAAAGGGAAGCCTACATCATGATCACATGGCATTTGATTCCATGTAGAATCATGGAGGCAATCAGAAAGCATTCCTGGAGGCAATCAAAAAGCATTAATAATACCAAAACACAAAGTCAATTAAGTTCTAAGGCCACAGATAAACACTAACATGTCCAAGAAGGAAAAGCAAACAACCATATCAGCACATGTCCAGAAACAAGATAAAATTTCTGAGACAAATGACCTAGAGGTAGAACTGGACTCCATTCTGGAAGGAGGGCAAGCCTTGGAAATGCCTGAGAAGGAATTCAGGAAAATGTTTCAAAACATTTTACAAGGGAGTTAACAAAAATAAGGAAGAAGTCAGGAAACGGCTACAGGAACAATTAAATAAGATAGATACAGCATTGGAAACAATTCAAAACCTAGAGAAAGAAGTCCAAATTATCAATAATAGAATATCAGAAATAGACAATACACTGAAAGGGCAAAGGAGTAGCTTTGAAGAGATGGAAAGAAACTAGTGAGCTGGAAGAAAAATCTCTCAATACCACTAAGATACAAAAGCAAACAGAAAAATGTTTTAAAAAGTCTAAAGAAAGTCTAAGATTCATGTTGGACAACATAAAGAGGAATAACTTAAGAATTATTGGCATTCCAGAACAGGAAGAATCACACAAGTCCACAGAGGAAATAGTTGAAGAACTGTTGGAAGAAAATTACTCTAACATCCTAAAAGTTAAAAGACAAACATTTAAGAAGTTTAACAAGCCCCAGAAAGGATAGACCCCCAGAAGAAAATCACCGAGACATACATTAATCAATTAATCAAAATCAAAGATAAGGGCAGAATCCTGAAAGCAGCTAGGGAAAAGAGAAGTGTTACATACAAAGGCAAGCAAGTAAGATTAAGCTCAGATCTCTCAGAAGAAATCATTCAAGCAAGAAGGCAGTGGGGAGACATATATAAAACCTGGAAAGAAAAAAAAAAAAACATCAACCAAGAATCCTTTATCCACAAAGTTATCAATCAAATACGATGGTGTAATTAAAACCTTCCAGCATAAACAGAAGCTAAGGTGTTTTGGCAAAATGAACCCTGCACTACAAAACATCCTAAAGGGAGTTCTGTGGATTGAGAACCAACAAGAACAGACAACAACTAGAGATTGACATATGTGGTAGCACCTCCCAGAACTAATAGACAAAAAGAAGAGTTGAGAACAGAACAAAACTGTTAGAACAAACTCAGAGAATATGGGAGGTCAGTCTATGATCAAAGCAATTTCAATGTAAAAGAAGGTAAACATGTAGGAACAGAGAACCAGATTGGTGAGAAAGACAGGAAGATTACAGGATAAAATAGACTTCACTAAATGGAGAGAACTATAAGGTAAATTCAAATAAAATTAGCAATACACAGAATACCAAGAAAATGAAAATCCAAGAAGAACATGGAAATATTAAAACTATGAATAAGCTCACAAAAGAGAATACAAAAAACATGAACTCAGCAAAGGAAGATGCACAGAACAAAGAAAGCAGCAACATGACAAAAAAAACACACAAATATAATGGCAACAAATAATCCATACATATCAATAATTACACTGAATGTAAATGGATTAAATGCACCACTTAAGAGACAGAGGGTTGCAGAATGGATAAGAAAACAAGATCCTTCAATATGCTGTCTGCAAGAGACACATCTTACAAACAGAGACAAAAACAGATAAAGGTCAAAAGATGGAAAAAAATATACCAAGTTAATTTCAATTAAAAAAAAAAAAAGAACAAGACTGGTAGTACTAATCTGTGATAAAATAAACTTTAAAGCAAAAACCAGCATAATAAATAAGATGGACATTATCTCATGACTAAAGGGTCAATTGAACAAGATGACATAACTATAATAAATATCTATGCTCCAAATGAAAGTGCTCCAAAATATATAAAGCAACCTTTAATATATTTGATGAAAGAAATTGATAAATCTAGAATAATCATGGGTAATTTTAATACACTGTTTTCAAAAATGGATAGAACAACCAGAAAGAAACTTGACAAAGACACAGAAGAACTAACAACACAATCAGCCAACTGGACCTCATAAATGTGTACAGGGCATTCAACACAACAACTGCACAATACCCATTCTTTTCCAATGTACATGGAACATTCTTCAGAATAGACCATGTCTTAGGTCACAAAATAAAACTCCATAAATTTAAAAATATGAAAATACTACAAAGCATCTTCTCATATCATAGTGCTATCAAATTAGATATCAGCAATAGGGAGGCCAAAGAAATAAAGTCAAATACTTGGAATCTGAAGAACCACCTGTTGAAAAGCAACTGGGTAGAAGAAGAAATTAAACATGAACTCAAAAAGTTCCTAGAACAAATGAGAACGAAATCAACACATAACAAAAACTTTGGGACATGGCGAAAGTGTTGCTAAAAGGACGATTTATTGCAGTAAGTGCAAACATCCAAAGAAAAGAAAGAACTAAAATTAACACATCATGTACAGCAATTAGAAAAATACCAACAGAGGGAACCTACAGCCATTAAAAGAAAAGAAATAATAAAGATTAGAGCAGAGATAGATAAAAAAAGAAAAAATACAGAAAGAATCAAGAGGACAAGAAGCTGGTTCTTTGAAAGGATTAACAAAATTGACAGATCTTGGCTAAAACAAAAAAATAGAGGGAGAAGACACAAATAACACACATTAGAAATCACATGGGCAATGTCACAATGGAACAAAAGGAAATATAAAAGGTACTAACAGAATACTATGAAAAGTTGTACTCCAACAAATTTGAAAACTTAGAAGAGATGCAAATATTTTTAGAAAAACACGGACTATCTAAACTTGACACAAAGTGAAGTAGAAAACCTGAACAGAACCATAACAAAAGAAGAAATGTTCAGATCATCAAAAAACTCCAAACCAAAAAAAATCCAGGTCCAGATGGCTTCACTGCTGAGTTCTACCAAACATTTAGGAAAGAGCAGTCACCAATTCTATTAAAATGATTCCAGAATATAAAGGGCGATGGAAAACTCCCTATACATTTCATGAAGCAAGCATAACCATCATACCAAAACCAGGGAAGGATGTCACTAAAAAAGAAAATTATGGCCCTATATCCCTCAAGAACATAGTTGCAAAAATTCTCAACAAAATCCAAGCCAACAGCATTCAGCAACACATCAAACAGATAATACATCATGACCACCCGGGATTCATATCAGGTATGCAAGGATGGTTCAACATTAGAAAACTGATCAATGTAATCCACCATACAAATAAGAAAAAGGAAAAAAATCACATAATCATATTGATTGATGCAGAAAAGGCATTTGACAAAATCCAACATCCATTCCTGATAAAAACACTCAACAAAGTAGGAATTGAACAGAAATTCCTCAACATAATTAAGAGCATACATACAAAACCAAAAGCCTATATTACTCTCAATAGGGAGAAACAGAAAGCCTTCCCTCTGCGGACAGGACCCAGACAAGGATGCCCTTTGTCACCACTCTTATTAAATACAGTTCTGGAAGTCTTAGCAAGACAGGGACATAAAAGGCATCCAAATTGGCAAAGAGGAAATAAAAGTCTCTCTATTTGCACACGGTATGATCCTTTACATAGAACATCACAAAAACTCAGTAAAAAGGCTACTAGACCTCATTGGAAGATTCAGAAAAGTGGCAGCATATAAGATCAATATACAACAATCAGTTGGATTCCTGTATTCCAATGACAGAGCTAAAAAGAACATTAGGAAAGAAATACCATTTACAATAGCCAACCCAAGGATGGGATATCTAGGAATAAATGTAACCAGAGAAACAAAAGACATACACAAAGAAAACTACTAAACATTACTAGAAGAAACCAAGAGAGACCTACAAAAACATACCATTCTTCTGGATAGGAAGACTTAACATTGTGAAAATGTCAATACCACCCAACGCAATTTACACATATAATGCAATCTCAATCCAGATTCCAATGACAAGATATGGAAAAAAATAATTACAAACTTTATATGGAAAGGAAAGAAACCCAGGACAAGCAAAACACTGCTTAAGAAGAATGAGGTTGCTCTCACTCCCTGACTTAAACATTTATTACACGGCTACAGTGGTCAAAACAGGTTGGTACTGGCAAATGAAAGATGTATTGATCAATGGAACAGACTCAAGAATCCAGAATTGAACCCATCCACATACAGCCAACTGATTTCTGACAAAGTACCTAAATATATTGCATGGAGAGGGGATAGTCTCTTCAACAGATGGTGCTGGCAGAACTGAAAAGCAACATGCAAAAGATTGAAACAAAACCTTTACCTCACATTTTATACAAAGCCCAACTCAGCATGGATTAAAGACCTAAATGTGAATCCCCAAATTATGAAGGCCATCAATGAAAAAAATATAGACAAATGTGAGGACACTAATTCAGGGAATACACAGACTACCAAACATTTTGAAAACTACACAGACAAAAATAGATGATGGGTACATACTAAAAATTAAAAACATATGTTCACCAGAAGAGTAAAGAGGGAACCCACAGAATAGGAAAATATATTTTGCAACGACACATGAGACAAGGGACTCATTTCTAAAATATATAGGAAACTACAACACCTCTACAAGAAAAAGACAAATAATCCAATTAAAATAATGGCACAGGACATGAACAAACACTTCACCAAGGAAGACAGTTGGGCAGCCAACAAACATATGTAGAAATGTTCACAATCACTAGCCTTTGTTATTGTTGTTGTTAAGTACCATGGAGTCGGTTCCAACTCATATTGACCCTGAACAGGGTTTTCAAGGCTGCAAATCTTTATGGGAGAAGAAAGCCTCATCATTTTCCCACGGTACAGCTGGTAGTTTCAAACTGTCTAAACTAGTCATTAGAGAGATGCACATCAAAACAACAATGAGATATCATTTCATACCAGCAATAACAGCAAGGATAAAAAAAGTAGATGACAATAAAGTCAAGGATGTGGAGAGACTAGGATGCTCCTGCATTGCTGGTGGGATTGCAAAATGCTCTCTGGAAGGCAATATGACATTTTCTTAGAAGGTTGGA
>NW_006408888.1:1871775-1873023 GCF_000296735.1 Chrysochloris asiatica | reverse complement strand
GACCCTACCCAGAGAAGCAGTGATGCCAGAGATGGAGGCAGAGACAATGACGTGGAGAGATGGAGTGACTGGAGACTCTAGACCCAGAGAGGGAGAGGGACTGTGTACTGATGACCAAGGGGCAGGCATGCAGGGTATATCCTTTGGTTGGTTGATGATGTATGGAGGGGATTGTAACCATTGCAATGAAATGATATGCGATAGGATGAATGTAAAGCTAATGTTCTCCCATGTAAATGATCACATAATTCACAATAAACATAAAAAACAACAACAATGTCTAGAAGGAAAAAGTTCAATACTGAAGGCATTATCAAAAAAAACAGTCTTTAGGAATTGATAGGATACTAATTGAAACGCTTCAGCAAACTGATACAGTGTTTAATGTGCTCACCGGTCTTTGCAAAGAAATTTAGAAGGCAGCAACCTGGCCAAATAACTGAATCAGTCCCATATTTGTTCCTTTCTAAAGAGACGTGACCCAATGTGATGCATAAATCATTGAACATTATCATTAATATAAGATACAAAAATATTTTTCTATAGGTAATTTAGTATATCAGCACAGTATTGCCAGAAATTCAAATCACATTCAAAAGAGAACATTGAACAATGCTATTATTGCTAATGTCAGATGGATTTTGGCTGAAAGATGTTTGTGGTTGTAGTTGTTGTTTTAAGTGCCATCAAGTTGGTCCTGATTCCTAGTGACCCTCTATAGGGTTTCCAAAGAGATGCTAGTAGGTTTGAAGCACCAACCTTGTAGTTACCAGTCCAGTGCTTATTTTACCGGCCCCCACCAGGAAGGATGTTCACTTTTGTTTTATTGACTATCCAAATGAAACTGATTTTATGGATAATAATAAATTATGTATAAAATTACAAAAAATGGGAATTCCATATCAATTAATTGTGCTCATGTAGAACCCGGTGCACAACCAAGAACAGTTGCTAGAACAGAATAAGGGAGTAGTGAATGGTTTAAAATCAGGAACTTTTAAAATTCCAAATATAGGTGTAACAGGTTGCATTCAGTCTATATACTGAACAAATAATTTGAAAAACTGAATTATATGAAGAAGAACATGACACAGTTTTCTGTAAGCAAAACACCTCATTAATAAAGAAATGAAAAATTTTCACAATAGGGCCAATCAATAACATCATGGCAAACAGAGAAAATATTAATGTTGTCAAATATTTCATTTTACTTGGATCCATAGTCAATGCTCATGGAAGCAGCAGTCA
>NW_006408888.1:1862984-1870775 GCF_000296735.1 Chrysochloris asiatica | reverse complement strand
ATTTTTTAAAGTAAAAAAAAAAGCAAAAAAAAAAAAGCACCTTGATAAAGAATTATAATGATTATATAAATATGAAAACATTTTTTTCCTGAAATCTTGCATCCCAAAAAATTAACTTTGATAATTTTCTTCTTCAATACATAAAAACAAAATGATAGGTTTTATGTTATATTTTTGTGGGGTTATTTTTCCTATTTAAACCAGGCATCATTGTTTTGCTTAATAAAATACCTTTAAAATGTATGAAAACAAAACAAACTATGTACTGCTTATCACCTTTTTTGTTGTTGTTTAGTAATGCCAAGGATCTTTTTCCAGTGTATGATTTTAAGTTACAATTGGCTAAGATGAGAGCTTGTATGAGATTTTCAGGAGTATAAGTGAAACAGCATCCATTACTGTATTTTTACTTAAGTAATGTGTGTTTTCCTATTCTTTATACTGCGAAACCCTTGCAAGTTATTTTCATAATCATACTCTTAACAATATGTCTTTTTCATGTTGATTAAACTTGAAGTTCATTTTTTTTCAACAAATTTAATGTGAAATCTCTTGGTTCACAGTAGCAGACCTACCAACCTACCCTCAAATTTTCAAATCTTCTCCTCTCAAAGGAGGATTCCTTCACTTTTTCTGCTCTGCAAACACTTCTCTTCAAGGTGGCTGGCCCAGAACAGGAAGTGCATAGGTGTATGCATCTCAGGTCTTAGAGGCCAATATGCAAGTAAGGTACTTTATTTAAATCCCTAGCCTGGGAGGATGTTGTACCTTGATCTTGAGAGCTATGGATGCAGAGGGGTCGTGGTTGGAGGAGACAAGTTCAACTGCCCTTCAGCAAGAAGCAACATTTTTTTTTAAGAAAACTGAAATGCTATCATTCAAATATTTTTTACCTGACATATCATTTTTAAATTTTCCTGGAATCCAAAGTTTCTGGGTTCATGGATTTGGGGTGATATACCCAGGTCATCTGCCCTCAGTTGCCCTTTAGATCCTTGAAACTTTAAGGAACTCTTTTCCTAAATTCACCTTCAAGGCAAATCATCAACTATGACCAGCTTAGCAGAGATTATTTTGCTTCAGCATTGGGCTATATTAGAAAATTATCTGTGTGCAGACAGTTTCTATGAGTAGGAATTCAAGGGTCTGACAGGAAAATATGTGGCATGTCCTTAGTGGCTCTGTTTCTCAGATTTCCCTGAACCCTCTTTGTGTTTTGATGTTATTGCCTGTGAAACTGACCTAGCCTGCTTTCACAGTCTTCTTTTCAAAGTGCCTTCCCTATGTGTTCCCATTGATGCTGCCTGATTTGAATAAAATCTACACACAATAACTATATTGTTACTTTAATTTTTGGTGATTCTCTATGCCTATGTGTTTCCGCAGACCCAATTCCATAGATACTTATCTCAGTACTTGAATTCTCCTAGAATAACTTTAAAAACATTAACAAAATCAAAAAGATTTGAAAAGTAAAACAACATGTTGTTGGCGTAAAAGCCTATGTAACATGAAAGAGATATGATATTTCTCCCTTTAACTGGTGTGGTGCTGTAGGATTAGCATTGGACTGTGAGGCAGTTCAAACCTAGCAGTTTTGAACACAGTACAAGGTCAATTCAGTCAGAATTGAATCAATGACACTTAACAACAACAGTACAGCGATGATAGCTGTATGAGTATCAAGATAAAGGAGAGGCAGTAGTTCTGCTGTAGCATTTATAAAAATGTTGTTGCTGTATGTCATTAAGTCTGTTCCGACTCATAGTGACCCTGTATAAGGTTTTCAAGGCGTGATTGATGAGTATGAACCACCGACCATGTGCTTAGCAGTCTAGTGTTGATACTACAGCACCATAACAGGACTCCAGTTATAAAAAATACTTACCATCTATCACAATCAAAGACACCTGGTGTAGCGCTGTAGGGTCAGCACTGGTCTGTGAACCACAGGTGGGCAGTTCAAACCCCACTAGCTGCTCCTTGGAAACCCTATACAAGTTTTTATTAGTCAGAACTGACTTGACAGCACTTAACAACATCAACAACATTACAACCAATAGATAGTCAAGTGGACAGATACATTAAAATTTCACCATTTTAGAAGAAGTAAGCCACATTAGATACTACTGGAGAAAACTTAGAACTGTGGAATCATGGCTCTAATTAGTGCAGATCTAGATGGCACTGCAGAATAATGCACTGGACCACAAGATCAGTGGTTCAAACTCACCAGCCACTCTTCGTAAACCTTATAGAGGGTCGTTATGTGTCAGACCCAAGGCACTTAACAACATTAACAAAGATGAACATATTCGTTTCATTGCCGTTTTGATTGTTACACATATCTTTCATTTTAAAGTGTCACTAAAGAAGAAAGGATTACATATAATTAAAAATCATATGGCAATTTCCTAATCAATTTAAAGATCTATGAAAGAGGGGAAATAAATCCACCCTTCTTGAATTCTCTCATTATTCAGCTTAAATTTTATATGTCAAATTCACAGCACTTTCATTCTAGAAATACTGAAATTCTTTTCCACTATTTTCATTGCAATCAATCAGATCACACCTTCTCCTATGCAAATGACACTTTTTGATGGAAAGTATGATGGTGCCACTGGGGATGTTGTTGTTTTTAAGGGCTGTAGAGTGAGTTCCAACTCACAGAGTCTTTGTAGAGGGTTTCCAAGGAGTGGTTGGTAGGTTTGAACAGTCTATACCAGAACTCTAGAAGTGATGGAGAAATCATATAGGTGTTGTTTATCACATGGGTATCCAACCATTCTTTTTTCACCTTACCTCAAAAGATTCAAGTTACCAATTAAGATGTTAGTTTCTCTCCCCATTCACCTTTGCCTTAGAATCTGAACGCATCCCAATATACCTCTTTCCCAAGCACACACACACACACACACACACACACACAAACAGTACCAGTATACAATCTTGCTAAAACTCTTTCCACTCTTCATCCATTCTCTGTTAAATGACATGTTAATGCAGGACTTGAAGAAAAGTTAGAATTTGATTTCTAAACTGAAAGCTTTCAAAGATTATTTATTCATAATTCATGGATCTCATGATTCATTTTTTAAGTATTAAAATTCAATAAATCATACTTTGTTATGATTTTTTAAAATTCCAGTATATCCAAATGATTAAATAAATGTAATTCTCAATAGATTCAATAGGTACTGCTTGAGTGTTTATCTCAGCAATGGGTCATTCCTATTTGTGCTCAATGGAGTGCATGCCATGTTTTGAATAAATTTTGCAGATAATGCAGGTAAATGCTGAATGCAAATTCTGAATACTTCCAATTATAACAGTTTCTTTCTATGTGGATCCTTAGAAATATGAATTTCCAATTTTGCTCTATTGTTTGATAAACAGCCGGACTCTCTCTTTCCTTTCAGTCAACTTTTTAAAACATATTATATGTTTTTAAAAGTTATAAACTAAGGAAGTTATAATCTTATAGATTTATTAAAATAAAACTTTATTTTATTTTATAAGCTACATTTTATTTAGGTGACTGCTTTTGAAGACATAAAATAATCCATGCTGTAGCAGCATGTAAGTTGAAGCAAATATTTGTTTACTTTCATTCAAACAGGTATCTATGTTTAGTGTACCAGCATTTACAGCGATGATATCACTAGCACACATAGTAATAAAATATTCTCTAAGGCTATCCGATACAGAGTTCTTGACATTTTATATTTATTCTGAGTAGACAATTTTGAGGAGAAATCCTTTTCTTGTTAACCATTTTAATGCTAAAGCCCAGACTGTATTTAGTAAACATAATAATAATTAAGTAAACAAAGCTGTGTAACTGAATAAGGAGGGTATTCCCAATTGAAAGAATAACATTATATGTGTGTCTCAAGTCATTTGAGCTTTGTGTTCTTTAATTACTATTAAAGTTTATGAAAGAGACTAAATGTTCAAAATTATTCAGTTAACCAAAAATGTTGTTTTATTGTTAACTGCTGTTAAATCAGTTCCAACTCATTGTGACCCTGTATAGGGTTTCTGAGGAGCAGCCATTGAACTTGAACCTCCGACTTTGCAGCTCACAGTGACCTTGCAGTCCAGTGGATTTACCCACAGTGCCACAACAGGACTCCTAACCAACAATATTCATAATAAATTAATAATAAATTTTAATTATATAGTGTTTAATCTTAAGGAGCTCTAGTAGTGTAGTGGCTATGAGTTGGGCTGATAACTTTAAGGTCAGGAGTGTGAAACTCCCAGCTGTGCCATGGAAAAAGATGAAGTTTTCTGCTCCTATAAAGATTTACAGCCTCAGAAACCCTAATCAGAGTCTCTGTGAGTTGGAACTTACTCCATGGCACATAACAAACCAACCATTTAATCTTATTCTTCTCCTAAAATATTACAACCAAATGTTTAAGGGTACTCCAAAGATGCTTCCTTTCAAGCATAAAATACATTATATTTGCCTCTTGACTAAAATCCCTTTCAAGAGCAAAATCCTGTATTTAAATTTATTTTCAGAACAAGTAAGTTTTCTAGTGTAGTAAAGTCTGTTTTATGTTTTAGTTTCATCTTATGGCCCATATCTTTGATAGCAAGGGGGTTCATTGCCCATTCTCTAGTTAAGAATAAATTACAGTCGTGTGGATTTAAGCACAGCAACGTTTATTACTGTAACAAATAAGGCGACAGGGAGATTATTTTCAAAACACTGTTTCCCTGAAAAAATGATCAGGGAGATTTTACACTTTCATTGTGGCATGCATTATTCACGAGGAACTTGGTCCGGAAGTCACTATTGGACCCTTGCTTCTAAAATAGGTCTGAGTGGCAATATTTTTGCAATGTTCTGGAGTCAATCAGATAACAAGGTGATCCTTATGGTACAACATCTGTAATCAGACTGATACTGGCTCAGAGCCCTTGGCTTGAAGAGTATCCGTGAAAAGAAAATTAACATGGAAAACAGAACAAAGTCTTCCCTATCAGTTAGCTGTTTTTATGGTCTTTGTGCCTAGTATAAGTTTATTATGTCCAAGGAACTCTTGTCAAGGACAAATGCCAAAAGCCCATTATCAAGGAACAAGCATGTTTATGCAAATGTATTCTTTTTTACCCCCTTCATGTATAATTTTCTTATATGGTTTAACTCAAGGTGCCCTTACATCTGGGTAGAAATTCTTCAGCCTAGTTGGCTTCATCACCCTCTACTTTTAGAGGACACTACATCAGCTAAGAATTTTTTCCTTTATTTCCCCTTTATCCCTTGGGATGCTGCCATCCTTTGTTCTCTTGGCAACATAATATTTCCATCATTGTAGAATGTATCAGTGAAATTGTTTTTTGCTTTTTTTCCTTGACTTTTCTCTATTAGAAGGTGAAAGAATGCCACAGCAAGTTCATTCCCATCTTTACATTTTGTGTCTGTTTTCTGGTTCCTACCACATGTGTTGAATTAGATTAAAAGGTTATGATGTATGTATCTATGATTATACTTGATCATTAGTGAAATTTGACTTTACCATAAAATAAATTACTTTAAAATATTTTCACATTTTAGTGAGTTTTGTATCTTTATGTTATTCTTCTTCATATAATCCAGAGTCTCAGATTATTTGCTCAACATATAGACTGAATAAGTATGGTGAAAGAATACCTTTCCTGATTTTAAACTATAGACTATCCCTGTGTTCTGTTTGAAAGACTGTCTTTAGTCTATGTACAGGGTTGCTCATGAGCACAATTGAGTGTTCTCAAATATCCATTTTTTGCAATGGTATCCAAATAGTCAAAAGTCAATGCAAAGTCAATAAATCACAAGTAAACATCTTTTTGGTATTCTTTGCTTTCAACTAAGGCTCATCTGATGTCAGCAATGACATCTCTAGTTGACATTCTCTTCTGAATCTCGCTTACGTTTCTGGTAGCTCTTTTTCTATGTACTGTTATAATTATTTTTAAATTTTCTTCAGCAAAATTTTACTTGCATGTGATATTAATGATATTGCTCTATGATTTCCAAATTCCATTGGGTCACCTGTCTTTGGAATGGGCAAAAATATAGATCACTTCTAATCAATTGACCAGGTAGCTCTCTTCCTTTTTTTTTTGAATATATGAGTGAGTACCTCCCGTGTTGCATCAGTTTGAAGATATATTTCAATTTGTATTTCATCAATTCCTGGAACCTTGTTTTTTAATAATGCTTTAAGTGCACATTATACTTCTTTCTTCAGTATCATTGGCTCTTGATCATATGCTACCTCTTGAAATGGTTAAGATCATTTCTTTTTAGTACAGGGACTGTATATATTACATTTAACTTCTTTTAATGCTTTCTATATCACTCAATATTTTGTCCATGGAATCCTTCAAGATGCTATTTGAGAACTGAATTTTTGTCATCAATTCCCTCAGCTTGGGAAATGCTGAGATTGTTCTTTACATTTGATTTTCTAACTCCAGATCTTTATATGTCTCATTTTAATATTTCACTTTGTCTTCCTAAAGTATCCTTTGAAATAGCCTGTTGAGTTCTTTAACTTCCTCATTTATTCTATTCACTTTAACATATCTGTGATGGAGAGCAACTTTCCAAATATTATCAGGCAGAAATCCATATTTTTTTGATGTGTTTAATAACCTTCTGCTTTCTTCATGCATGATGTTCATAATATCCTTGAACAGCTCTTCTAGTCTTCATTCCTTAGTATCAATGGATCAAATCTGTTCATGTGATGTTTTCTAAATTTAGATGGGATATGTTTAAGATCATATTTTAATATTCTAATGTTGTTCTTGTCATTAATTTCTGTCAAGTCAGTTCTGATTCATAACAATCCTATATGTAACAGAACAAAACACTGCCCAGTCCTGAGCCATCGTCACAATTGTTGCTATGTTTAAGCCCATGTTGCTGCCACTGGACCAATTCATCAGGTTGGGAGTCATCCTCTTTTTTTGATCCCTCTACTTTACTGAGCATGAAAGAACTTGTTCCTTCTGAAAATATTCCAGAAATATGAGAGATGAAGTCTGGCCATCTTGGTTTCTTGGGGGCATTCAGGTTGTACTTCTTCCAACACAGATTTGTTTGTTTTCTGGAAGTCCATTGTACTCCAGAACAATAAAATAAATGGATTAACTCTTCTATGATCTTACTTACTCACTGCATATGAGGCTATAGCAATACCTTGACCTGGGACACATTAAACTGAATCCTCAAGCTGACATCTTTGCTCTTCAACACTTTGAAGAAGAGCTTTTTGCAGCAGATTTGCCTAATGCAAAATCTCACATGATTTTTGAGGGGCTCATCTATATCAGACAATGTTCTATTGTTATTCAAAAGGTTTTCAGTGACTAAAAACTCAGAAGTAGTTTGTCTCTCCTTCTTCCTAGTCTGCCTTAATCTGGATGCTCCACTGAAACCTCTCCACCATGGGTGGCTCTGCTGGTATTTAATATACCAGTGGCATAGCTTCCAGGATCACAGCAACACACAAGTAACCACAGTAGGACAAACTAACATATGAGCAGTCGAGGTGGGATATACTCAATATCCTATTTTGTCGAGGTGGGATATACTCAATATCCTATTTTGACTCTAATTTGAACATCAATATTGATGTTCTCATTTATCTCTTCCTACAGATATAGATAGATGCAGAAAAGGCATTTGACAAAATCCAACATACATTGCTGATAAAAACACTCAACAAAGTAGAAATTGAAGGGAAACCCTCAGCATTATTAAGAGCCTATACAAAAATCCAATAG
>NW_006408888.1:1860842-1861644 GCF_000296735.1 Chrysochloris asiatica | reverse complement strand
ACACCAGCAATAACAGCAAAGTTCAAAAATGTGGAGGATAATAAATGCTTATAAGGATTCTGTAGAGAAGACTGGGACCCTCCTTCATTGCTGGTGGGAATGCAAAATGGTCAACCACTCTGGAAAACAGTATGGTGCTTCCTCAGAAAGTTGGAAATAGAAATACCTTATGATCCAGCAATGCCTCTACTTGGTAAATAGCCACAAGAAATATGAGCCATAATGTGAATAGATATATGTACACCAATGTTCATAGCAGCACTGTTCACAATAGCAAAAGGATGGAGACAGCCCATCAATGGTGCACATCAATGGAATAATGGATAAACAAACTTTGGTACATGCACACAATGGAATACTATGCTACTTTGAAGAATAACAAGGAAGCTGTAAGCCACCACATAGCATGATGAGTGAAATTAATCCATCACAAAAGGACAAGTATTGCATAAGATCATTATTGTAAAAGCTTAAGAAAAGATACCCATACTAAAAGGTGGACAGATAATCTTTGTTGGTTACAGATGGGGGTGGGGAGGATTTGGGAGAGGTTGAGGGAGGCAATGGTAGAGCACAGGGTAGAGGGCAGACACATTATAGTTCAGGTGTTGGAGAGGGCAATATACAAGAAGGGCAAAGGGATGGAAGAACAAGATACATGGGGGAAACTAAGACAGGTTTGCATGGGTAAATGGGACAGAGGTAAAAAGTGATGCATGCTCAACCTTGGAACAACATCACTCTGTGATACAGGTATCAAGGCATAGTCTGAAGAGGGGAAATAAGACTAAGATGCCTGACT
>NW_006408888.1:1854624-1856462 GCF_000296735.1 Chrysochloris asiatica | reverse complement strand
TAATGAAAGGAGATCAAGCTAGGTCCCTTGTGGTCAATGGTGAATATTTGTTATCAGGATTGACTGCATGGGTTAGAAATATACAAGTGGATGATTTGTAACAAAGGGAGGGTAGTGATTGACTATGCAGTCCTGGAGTTGAGGTCTCAGGAACCATCAAAGGAGAAAAGCGGAGTGTGAGACCCTACCCATAGAAGCAGTAATACCAGAGATGGAGGCAGAGACGTTGTTGTGGAGAGATGGAGCGGATAGGAACTCTAGACCCAGAGAGGGAGAGGAACTGTGTGCTGATGACCTGGGGCCAGGCTTGCAGGGTGTTTCCTTTGATTGGTTGATGATGCACGGAGGAGATTGTAACCATGACAATGAAACATATACAATAGGATGAATGTAAAGCTACTGTTCTCCCATGCAAACTATCACATAATTCACAATAAAACATGAAAAAAAAAAAAAAAGAATTATTATGTTTGT
Organism: Chrysochloris asiatica; assembly: GCF_000296735.1. Classification (NCBI taxonomy): domain Eukaryota; kingdom Metazoa; phylum Chordata; class Mammalia; order Afrosoricida; family Chrysochloridae; genus Chrysochloris; species Chrysochloris asiatica. The sequence continues at coordinate 1,855,988 of NW_006408888.1, read as the reverse complement.
TTCCAGAAATGTTGGCCTGGTGTGATAGCACAGAGTGTATGATATACTTTGTGTGATTGCTTCTATTGGATTAACAAATTCAGAAAGATTTTAAATAATTTTCATTTTGTGTTCTCATAGCTTGAGATTCAGTGACCTCAATTGATGAGTACAGACTTAAGGATCTGTAGATCCTTTTTTTAAGAGTAAAATAAATATGCATTGATGTAAAAAATTAAAATACTGAGTTTTGTTATTTTAAATAAGGTAAATTTTTGTGTATAATGGATGTGAAATATCATTGTAATCATTTACTTCACTTCAACATTTAAGATATTGATAAACTTAAACATATAAGCATCTTTTTTAATTTCAGGAATTAAATATAAAAGCAGAATATTTTGTTAAGCTGATCAAAACACAACTATAGAAGAACTACCAAATGATGAAGTAATTTTAAAAGTTAAGCAGATCCATAAAGGAGAAATATATTCTTCACAATTTTGTGACAAACAAGAACAAAGATGGAATGAAAGCCCGACTGCTTTTTTATTATTCCACATTTACTGTAGTATCACACAATCTTAAATTAACCATGGTTTACAGCAACAGACTTTGATTTACTGGTTATATTTTTGAGTACCATGTGGGTCTGCTAAATTTCTTCCAGCCTATATATTGTTTCATTTCAAGACTCAGAATGAAGAAGTAGTTCACCAACTCAAATGCATTTAAGATGTAGTATATGGTATGTCTATTCAGAAATCGTATGACTAAATCCAAATTTCTTACATCTAGAAAGTATACTCTGCCTACAGCAAGGACAAGTAGGGAAAATATAATTGTGAACAAATATTACATTTTACCTAAATTTAAATTAGGAAATGATTACAAATTTACATTTTTCCAATAAATGAAAAGCCCAAACCCTCTATTGTCAAGTTATTCCTGACTAATAGTGACCCTACAGAATAGAGTAGAATTATCCTACAGACTTTCCAAGGCTGTAGATCTTTACAGCAGCAGACATTCACATATTTCTCCTATAGAGCAATTGGTGGAGTCAAATCACTGACCGTTTTGTAGGTACCTGAAAATCTCTAACTGATTTTTTGGCAGAAGATTACAAGGTCATTTTTTGAGGTAACTCTGAGAGGATTCAAACTTCCAAACTTAATAGTTAGCAACAAATTATGTGAATTATTTATTTGGGCTCAAACTCCCCACCTAAAATTGGAATACTCAGATGGATAGTTGAAGTTCAAATGCCCAGATAAAGCTGGGGAGTTCAAAGTGCTATATACGAAGAGAGAGAAAAGTTTGCTAATAAATTTTCTACTCCCCAACACAGGAAGAAAGCTAGGAATCTTTTTTTTTTTTTTTTA
>NW_006408888.1:1845611-1854468 GCF_000296735.1 Chrysochloris asiatica | reverse complement strand
GTGTACAATTTGACATGAACATAAATTCTTCTCATTAGTATCAGGTGACCCAGAAGAAAGGAAAGAGCCTCTACAAACATATAGTATAGGCCACAATTAAAGCTCAACACTTTTGAAAATTGCAGGGAATATGTCAACTAGACCCCAAAGGGTTCACATTTAGAATTATAACAGAGAAAATAATTTAAAAAATTGAAAACCGCAAAATCTAGAAATTTACAATCTGAACAGTCAGCAGCATGCAGTTAAAAAATGAGACAAATTTAAAATTAAATATCATTTCTGATAGTCAAATAATCTAAAATCACACATAAATTATGGCCTCATCTATCCTGAGAGCAGAGGTCATAGATGGTGCACAGCTACTACTAACAACTGTTCTGATCAGGTCCACACAAGATGGTCCTTGATAGAATGGGAGAAAAATGTAGAAAAAGAATTCATAAAATGATTAAATATATGGAATTGGCAGAGGCTAGGACTCCTGGTGTGGTGTTGTAGCATCAGCACTGGACTGCAAACCACATGCTGGCAGTTCAAACCCACCAGTGGCTCCTTGGAAACCCCACACAGGGTCGCTAAGAATTGGAAACAACTTGGCGGCACTTAACAACAAAAACTACATGAGTTGATCCTGGTGTGACACTGTAGGATAAGCGCAGGACTAAAAGTCAGTTTGAACAGCAAGGTAGTGGTTCAAATTCATCAGCCATCCCTTGGAAATTCTATACTGGGTCACTATGAGTCAAACTGACTCAACAGCGCATTACAATTTAATAATAAATGGTTTGCCAGAGATAATTGATTTGGAATTTTAATTTTGGAACTGAATTTATTCCCAATGATCACCTTCCAGTCAAATAACAGATTGGCTCATAAAATAAACAGTATCTCCTGTGATAACTGTTCTCCCTTTAAAAATAATCATCTTTATGAGATCAGATGACAAAAACTGATAGCAAATGATGACTTAGTAAGGACTGGCAAGAAAGCTAGATTAATGAAAATAGAACAACCAAAACTGATATAAAGAGAATGCTGATGTTCTGTGAAAATTATAAACAGTGATATTTAACAATATGTATAGAAATTGTTAAAGGGGACCTTATTTGTTTTGTAAACTTTCCTAAAAAACACAATAAAAATTTTAAATCCATTGAATAATTAGATATTAAAATAAGGATGTAATTGATTTAAGTTTTAGCTACTATAGAAAATAATTCCAAAATCTATATACATACAATACACACACGTATTGTTAAGTGCTCTTAAGTTCATTACAATTCATAGCAACCCTGTAATTGGTTTTATCAAGAGGGACTGGTGAATTTGAACCACTGACCTTGTAGTCCAGTGCATTATTCCAAAGCACCACACCAGGACTCCAATAGAAAACATCTTTTAAAAATGTTCTGTAATTTTTTTTCTTTCTCCTACTTAAATACCTTAGCATGGTATATACTTGGGTAATGTGATGTAATGTCATATTTAATTTTAAAAGAAACTAAAAACATCTTTTTGAAATGTTGTGTAATATTGTATTTCATCATTAATATATGAAGACTCAAGGCACTATGCAATTACATTATCATTTGAGATTATTAGCTTGTTTTTTTATGTTACTCATTCTAATTGCTGTATCATTATGTGTTATTTGGGTTATACTTTGCACTTACTTGGTGACTAAATAAGCATCTTTTGATGTGTTTTTGCCTTTCAAAATTTAGTAAATAATTGTTGGTACATCATATGATGGAATACTAAATATTCAAAATAAATGGCTAGAAAAAAATACAAGACAAACACAAATAATTACATAGACTCTGAATGCATTTGATTGCCCAGGCTTCACACTATCTGATTATGGAATCTGATTACATTAATATAGAATTTATATAAAAGTTTAAAATATACATATTAAATTGCCAACTAGCAGATGAGTAGTTTTCTGAGCTCTGGAGAGGAGGAAGTTTTAACTCGAAAAGGACCTGCAGAAAATTTTCAGAAATAGAAATGTTCTTTTAGCTTGATTTGTGTGGAACTGATAAGTTTGTCAAAACTCAACAACTTGTGTATTATAAATTGTTCATGTTTGTGTAATCAAATAATAATTTAAAATATTTGAAGTCTGAAAATTTAAGCATAAGGTGTTACAGATATGAAAGAAGACTAGTGAATTAGAAAAGTAAATTTTTAGAAGAAAATGTTAAAATACAGCAAACTGTAGGAAAGAGAACTTTAAAGACAGGCAAATATATGCTATTCTGGAGATTAGAATAAGTAAGTCAGTATGTATCTATTTATCTTTCTGGGAGGCAAAAGAATGGAAGAGACATACTGTTTAATGTCATTGATTATTTCAAATTTTAAAAGAAAGTGTTTCCTTAGAATCGGAAAGCAAAGCAATTTCTCAAATGAGAAGCTCATATATAACAAATAGATAAATTTGACATTACATTGGCAAGTTACTAGTGATAATATATAATTAATGTTATAAAAAATTTATTAGGTAAAATCCTAGTTAAAAGTAACAGAGAAAATGAGTATACTATAAGCATCGATTTACAGTCTTGGAAAACCTGTGTAAGGACACTATGAATCTATGGCAGTGGGTTTCTTAGTTGACGGTCTCTCTACTGTTCATAGAGAGTACAGGTTAGACTATGTAGTATTAGTATTGGACTGCTAACTACTAGTTTGGAGTTTACAATCCTATACAGAGTCTCTTAGAGTCAGAAGTGACTTGAATACACTTAACAACTATTCATAAGGGGGCCACAGTAACTCTACAAAATAAGCAATGAACTGTGAACGACAATGTCCACAGTTCAGGCCGCCTGACACTCTACAGGAGATAATGAAGAAAGATGAAGCTGTCTGCTTCCCTGAAGATTCAAATCACCAAAACTATATACAGAGTCGCTGTGAGTCAGAACCGACTCATGGCATTTAACAATTGTTCATAGGAGCCTCCTGGTGGCTGGCTTCTAATCTAAAAGCCTGATGCCTCAAAGTCAACAGCAGGTGCAAGGGGGAATATAAGGCAGTTGGCTTTCATAAGGATTACAGCTTTGGATATCCAATGCCCGCAGCTGTTCTCTGTCCTATAGAATCACTATTAGTTGGTTGTTGTTTTTTTCTCTGAAGGGGGGTGGGATTTCTGTTCTGAAAAATAAATATGATTCATTTTTATCTTTGGTACAATATACATTATGTTTAACTTTTAGGGATAAATAATACACAGTAGAAATAGAATGTATATTTTGAAATACAGTATAACATATATATATATGTGCATCAAACCCAAAATAAAGCAAGAAAAAAGAGCAGTGTATATAAACCCATGATATATATAAGCTACAAAAGAAAAAAATTCTATAGATCATTGCAAATATAACAATATCCATAGTGAATTGATGTTACATATTTTTCCATTATCTATACATAAACTTGCAGTCTTTGTGCAGGATAAGCCCTGAACTACTAGCCATAATGTTGGCAGTTCAAACTCACCAGCCAGTCCTAATAAACCCTATGCAGGGTAACTGTGAGTCAGAATCAACACAATGACACTTATCAACAGCAACATATGTAAGTTCAAGAAACAGCAGATAATAAAAAATCTATTATTTGGGAAGACTATCAGATTTCACATTGAATTTAATAGGTCAAAAAAAATCAATGTGGGTATAGAGTTTTAAACACATAATTAGAAAGTTTATTTTAATAATTAGAGAATGTTATTTATCTATAAAAGGCATAAAACAAACTATGTCTAATAACCAGACTATATGATTAATTACTTTAAAAAATAAAAGTATATAGATAATATTTTCTGACTCTAATAAAATTCAGCTACAAATAATTCTTTAAATGATTAGATTTTTTTCCCCAGATTTCTGGTTGTTCTTCTATTGTTCACACACCACAGTTATTTCATTAAAGTATTTTGTTTTACATTTTTTACACCAATGTAACAAAAAGGTGGGAGGGGACAGTAGGTGCGGCAGACAGAAAGGTATTTTATGTCTGTAAATGGAGGATGGAAGAAGGTTGTGGGTGGGTTGAACAAAAAACACAGGGCTCTATGGAAATACTGAGTTTCAATAGAAACTATGGTGGGAAATCGGTCTCAGTGACAGAAAGGGTGTTTATTGGGCAAGAATTTCATTAGTTAAAAATCATTTATTTTTCAAGAAACAGCAAATAAAATATAATTAAGTCAATAAAGGGTTAAAGATATTATTTGAGATAATAGAAATCTAGAAATAGACAATGAATGGTTACACATTGAAAAACACACTATCTAGAACAATAGAAAGCAAGACAATATTAACACTTAAAATATTAACAATTCTAATAGGTTTTCAGGAAAACGTAGCTGTTCACTTATAAATATTTGGAGGGTAAGTGGAATTAACTGATGCAAATTCATAGTGAATTATTTATGGTGTACCTATTAATGGGCTACCTGAGTCCCACAAGAAAATCTGTTGTTGTAAAGTGCCGTTGAGTCGGTTCCGACCCATAACGATCCTGTATAGGGTTTCTGAGGAGCAGCTGGTGAGAATGAACTGCCAACCTTGTAGTTCAAACGGGTTTGCAGTCTGTTGCATTAACCCACAGTGCCACACCAGGATTCCAAGAGAATCTGAGTGCACATCTAATTCCTATAGAAAGAATGGATGCCCCTCACTCCAGCAAGAGAAATTATACACAACCTTAAGTTTCTGGTGGTTCTTTAACTGCTAGTTAGAGGTCACATCAATTCTATGAATTAAAATTGCTTTATGGCAAAGTAACTGAACTTTCTCAAATTGCAAAACTATTTCCACAGTCAAAAGGAATATGTGGATGGTACTAGAGATGACAGTGAAGAAATAGTCTATACAGCATTGAATAAATGAACTGAAACAATATACAAGGATATCCCAAAATAGAGGATTAATGAATACATTTTAAAAATTAAGTTGTAATTTTATAGTTTGAAGCTGTAGGGTAAGCACTGGACTGCTAACTGCAAGATTGGTGGTTCTAACCCACCAGCTACTTCTTCAAAACTATACACAGAGTTGCTATGAATTGGAACTGATGACAGCACTTACCAACAAAAACAAAAATATTAAAGACAACATTATACACTGTTTATTGATAATATCATATGTAGTAAAATATAAAAGCATGCATTGTAGTAAAAAATGCCAATTCATTTCAAATGTCAATTCAAAAGTTAGTACTTTTAGAATTGTGGTTTTTGATAAAGAAGATAAGATACTCAGGCATGTTTAATTTTTAATCTGGGTGATAAATACCTGCAGTCTTCAGAACTCTTGTATACCTGAATTACTTCAAAATAATTATGATTGCATCGAATTAAAGTGAATAGGAAATAGATAGAGACTTCTGCCTTTAAGTGCTTGTTCTTAGCTGCCCTTGAGTCAGATCGACCCTACTCACAACAGAAAGAAATTTTGTCTGGTCTTGGGCAATCCTCACAATTGTTGGCTTGTTTGAGGCCGTTGTTAACAGTCACTGTGTCAATCCATCTCATTGAAGAACTTCCTCTTGCTTGCCCTCTGCTTTAGCAAGTATCAAGTCCTTTCTAAGAAATTGGTACTTCCTGGTAACATGACAAAAATTCATGAGAATTAAAAAAATTTCTCCTATCAGAAAGTTGTTGTTGCTGTTATGTGCCGTGGAGTTGGTTCCGACTCATAGCGACCCTGCATAGGGTTTCCAAGGCTGTAAATCTTTACCGGAGCAGAAAGCCTCATCTTTCTCCCACGGAACAGCTGGTAGTTTTGAACTGCTGAACTTGCGGCTCACAGCCCGATTCGTAATCACTACGCTACCAGAGCTCCTTTAACAGAAAGTAGCCCAGGTCAATTTATAATTCAATCTCTGTTTGTTCTGATGATGCTTCTAAACCAGCATTGATAGGTTAAAGAAATTTGGTCTTTTTAATTGATTTCAATGAATATTTCAGTTGTTTAACAGAGTTTTAATTCTGTGTATGTACCTGGCAATCACATTTCTGTGTAGCATTTTAGTTATGTGGCAATTGGCAGATGGCAATAAGGTTTTCCCCATTTTGGTTTCAGAAGCACATGAATAGTGTATTTATTGTAATTCATGTAGTTTTTGTAACTTTTAAATCAACTCCCTTTTTACATAAATGTTGGTTGTGTTTGCCCACATACCTCACCTGTAACTTGTATAATGTTTAGGCCTTTGTATCTTAAGACAATGACTAGTTGATATACAAACCTAGTTCTGTATTTTGAGGAGTGGGAGGGGAGAAAACAAGCTAGAAACACTAAATGACAATTTGAGAAAGGCATAATGCTTCCAGATTCTGATGTGAATGGAAAAATTCTGTTCCAATGAAAATCTTGATCATTTACTGTAACAAATTGTCAATAGCTTACCCAAACCAACTTGTACAGACTAATAAATCTTTTCCACAGTAAAAAAACCAAAACCAAACAAACAAACAAACAAAAAACCTGAGACAAAATCTCAGAATCCTCACTTCTAAGGGAATCTGTATGTACTTCTTCCAAGACAGATTTGTTTGTTCTTCTGGCAGTCCATGGTATTTTCAATATTATTCGCCAACAGCAAAATCCAAATGCATATATTATTTTCCAGTCTTCCTTATTCATTGTTCAACTTTCACATGCATATAAGGCGATTCAAACTACTGTGCCTTGGGTCAGGCAGATCTTAGTCCTCACTTCAATACTTCAAAGAGGTCTTTTGCAGCAGATTCGTCCAACGTAATATGCTATTTGATTTGAATGCTGCTTTTGTGAATATAGATGTGGGTCCAAGTAAAATTAAAACTTGGGCAACTTTAATCCTTTCTTTGTTTATCAGGATGTAATAACTGTTCCAGTTGTGAGAAATTATGTTTTCTGCACATTGAGATGTAATACATGCTGAAGGCTATATTCTTTGATCTTCATCATCAAGTGCTTCAAGAACTCTTCTTGGCTTTCTTCAAGCAAGGTTGTGTCATCTGCATATCACAGGTTGTTAATGAGTTTTTCTCTAATACTAATCCTTTTTTTGTTCTTCATGAAATTCAGTGTCTCAGATTATCTGCTCTGCATACAGACTGAAAATAATACTGGGAAAGGATATAATGCTGAAGTAAGCCTTTTAACTAATTTTAAACCATACATTATCCCTTTCTTTTGTTCAAATGACTGCCTCTTCTTCTCTGTGCAAAATCCACATGTGCACAATTAAATGTTTTGAAACTCGCATTGTTTGCAAGGATATGCGTAGTTTGTTATGATCCACAGAGTTAAATCCACACAAGCCCATGCTAACTGAATAACATCCAAAGAGACATCTTTCTGGAATTCTCCAATTTCCATCTAACATGAGCAATGATATCCCTTTTCTGAATCCAGTTTGAATTTTTGACTGCCCCTCATTGATGTGCTGCTGCAACCAATTTTGAATGTTCTTCAGCAAATTTTACTTGCATGTTATATTCATGATATTGTTTGATAATTTCTTCATGCAGTTGGACTACTCTTCTTTGGAGTGGGCACAAATATGGATCTCTTCTAGTTTGTTAGCCAGGCAGTTGAATTCTAATTTCTTGTTTTCAAGTGCTGTACCAGTTTGTTCAAACATTTCAGCTGGTATTCTATTAATTCCTGGAGCCATGTTTTTCATCAGAGCCTTCAATGTAGCTTGGATTTCTTCTTTCAGTACCACTGATTCTTGATAATATGCCAACTTCTAAAATGATAAAATTTGTTGTTGTTAAGTGCTGTCAAGTTGGTTCTGCTATACAGATTCATAGTGCTCCTGTACAAGGTTTCCAAGGAGCAGCTGGTGAGTTTGAACCACTGAGCTTGTGGTTCAAACTGACTTTGTGATCCAGTGTTTTATTCCATAGCTTCACACCAGGACTGTCAATGATGGAATGTTAACCAATTATTTTTTATAAAGTTACTGTGTCCTTCTTTCATTTTCTTTTGATGATTTCTGCAAAACTTAACATTTTGCTCATAGCTTCAATATTTCAACTGAAGGCTTCAATTCTATCTTTTATTTTGAGACATGTTGAGTATGTTATTCTGTTTTCTAGCTTCATATCTTTCTACATTTTATCATAATTTGTCTTCTCATATAGTCCTTTGAATTTTCTTTTAAATTCTTTTACTTCATAATTTCTTACAGTGGCTGTAGCTTCTTTATGTTCAAGAGCAAGTTTCTGAGTGTCTTCTGAAATCTACTTTAATTTTTCTTTTGTTGCCTGTCTTATTAATGACCTTTTGCTTTCTTCCTTTATGATATTCTTGGTGCAATCCTCAAACTAATATGATCTTTGATCATTAGTGTTCAGTAAGTCAACTCTGTTCTTAAAATGATCTTGAAATTTGGGTGGGATCTAATAAAGATCACATTTTGACTCCCAGGGACTTTTCTTAATTTCCTCAGCTACAGCATGAACATGTATTTATACAATTAGTGATCTGTTCCACACTTGACTCCTGGCTTTATTTTGACTGATGATATTGAGTGTCTCCATCATCTGTTTCCATGAATGCAGTTAATTTGATTTCTGTGCATTCCATCTGTCCAGATTCATGTGTATACTTGACATTTATGCTGTTGAAATGCAATATTTACAATGAAAAAGTTATTGGTCTTGCAAAATTCTATCATGTGAGCTCCAAGGACATTTCTAACACCGAGGTGATATTTTCCAATTACCAATCTCTCTTCTTTGTTTCTAAATTTTGTATTTGAATCATCATTTATTATCAATGCTATTAGCACATATTTTCATACTGTTGTTGTTGTTGTTAAGTGCCGTCCAGTCGGTTCCGAC
>NW_006408888.1:1828743-1844606 GCF_000296735.1 Chrysochloris asiatica | reverse complement strand
CTACTCCCGTAAAGATTTACACCCTCGGAAACCCTGTACAGGGTCGCTATGGGTCAGAACCGACTCGATGGCACTTAACAACAACAACAATTAGTATTGTTAGTTGCCATTGAGTCCATTTTAAAGTCTTTTCCTGTCCCAGAAATCTACTTTTTGTGGGTGTGTTTGCTATTAGATCAAAGAGCAATCGTTATTTGCATTCCATAGCCTCTGTAAATGGTTCTTCAGTAGTTTCCATCATCATTTAGCTTCTATATTTGAAACCTTTTATGCAGTCTTTTGAGTCCTGGTGTAGCACTATAGGATAAGAACTGGACTACTAACCACGAAGTTGGTGGTTCAAACCCACCAGTCCCGTCTCAGAAGCCCTGAACAGGATCACTATAAGTCAAAACCAGCATAGTGACAATTAACAGCAATAGCAACATGGATTATTTGCTCTTTAAAACTTTAAAGAGGTCTTTGGCAGCAGATTTACTCAATGCAATACATCCTTTGGTTTCTTGACTGCTGCTTTCATGGACATTGACTGAGGTTACAAGTTAAATGAAATTATTGCTATTTTCAATCCCCTCATATGTATATAAAACTTAACAATGAATGAATAAGGAAGACCAGAGAAGAATTGATGCACTGAATTATGCTGTTAGCAAACAATACTGAAAGTACTATGGATTTCCAGAAGAACAGACAAATCTGTCTTGGAAGTAGTACAACCAGAAGGTTCCTTAGAAATAAGGATGATGATACTTCATCTCTTGTACTTTGGACATTGGGCTTTGTGGACCAGTCATAGGAATAAAAATACCATGCTTGGTAAAGTGGAGCATCAGAGAAAAAAAAAAAAAAAAGGAAGACCCTGACCTAGATAGACTGACACAGTAGCTACAACAATGGGCTCAAACAAACAAACAAACAAAAAAACGTGAGGACGGCACAGGACTAGGCAGTATTTCTTTCTTTCTTTTTTTGTGGGAGGAGGGGCCTGAAAATATACACTTTTAACTTTTCTTGTGAATTGAGTGAAGGTTTGCAAACAAGATTATCAGTTTTACAGTCAGCAAATCATATACTTTGTTACAGCTTACTGATTGCAATTCCCTCCATATAATAACAGTTGTATTACTTCCTTCCTATGGTTCACATTTCCTTTCCATCCTCCATACCATAAATTATTAACCTCATCCTTAGGTAAATACTGGCCTTTTAATTTTCAAAGATTGACATTCCATGGTCAACATACTTTACTACTGTTGTTGTAACCCTTATATACCTATCACCTGCTAGGCAAAAATTGGGCCACAAGAATTCCTTTCCAGAGCTTAACGGTGATTGAGGGCCATCTTCTCGGTTTCTTCCAATCTCTTTTTGATGAATATGCCTGTTTCTTTTTTTATAGTTTTGAGTTTTGTTCCACATTTTCTCCCATTCTATCTGGTGCCTTCTAATGTGATCCCTTTCAGAGCAATTGGTAGTGGTAGGCAGGCACTGTCTGTTTCTTCTGGTCTCAGAATCATAAAGACTGATATTCACATGTTCCATTAGTTTATTTGACTAGTGGATTTCAAACATATGCAACTCTCATCACTCTTATTTCTTTCACACATGGAGAGATCAATAGCTGCATTTTAGATGGCCACTCATGAGCTTTTAAGATCCCAGTTGCTTTTCATCAAAGTAGAATGTAGAACACTATCATTGTGAACTATGCTATACCAATTAACCATAGTGTCCCCTGACATTGTGGTCCTGAACCCTGATACCCAGCAACTCATTGGACTAGGCAATATTTCAATCTGTTGTACATATGGTTGCTAAGAAACAGAATCAACTGGACAGCACCTGAAAACTGCATGGGTTCTTTAGAGTTTCTGGGTGGTGCCAATGGTTAATACTGGGTTATTAACAAAAAAATTGGAGGAGGCTTCAACGATCCCAGAAACCCCTCAAGAGAAAAACCTAGTGATATGCTTCCAAAGGTCATAACACTGAAAACCCTATGGTACTCAGTTCTACCGAGCACATGTGGGATAACCATGTGTCAGAATCACCTTCACAGCAGCCAGTTTGGTTTGAATTATGAACTTTATAATACTCCATGTACTATTTAGCAATTACATATATTTCATTGTCAGATCACCAACTTTTCTGGCTGTGTGACTTTTCCCATGAATCCTATATTCTAGTTGCCATTTCATTTCCTTTCTTGAGATTCCATGCATTAATGTTTTATTTATACTGTGACTTCTGTACAAAAACAGCTTTCTACTCATGCTACCCAGTGTTCAAATTCCATCTTAAATTATAATTGCTCTATAGGCTCTGTGTAGTCCTGATTTGACACTATAGGATAAGCACTGAACTGCTAACCACAAAGTCGGTGGTTCAAACTCACCAAATGCTTCTTGGAAACACTATAAGTGTTGCTATGAGTCAGAACCAACGTGAGGGCACTTAATAACAACTACAACATAGGTGTTATACTCCATAGCACTGGACTGCTAAGGTCTACAGTTCAAATATGCCAACTACTCCTCAGAAACCCTAGACAGGGTTGCTATGAGTCAGAACTGACTCAACAGCACTTAACAGTGGCAGCAACACAGAATCAAGCTCTTTTTTTTCTAAATTTCTAATTTTTCATATATATATAAGTATGTTGCTCTTGTTATTAAGTGCTGTCAAGTCTGTTCCTACTCATAGTGTCCCTGTATAGGGTTTCCAAGGAGTAGCTGGTGGGTTTCAACTCTCAACCTTGGTGTTAGCAATCCATTGTTTATTCTAGAGCATCACACTAGAATGCCATACATAAATATGCATTATAGTAAGTAAACATATTATAGTAAATACATACATGTATTTGTGCATATATATATAATTTTTGTGGCTGACTCTAATGGTTAAGTGCTTAGTTGCTAGATAGAAAGACAGACTTTCATGTTCCTAGAAAGGCTTTGAAGAAAGGCTTTGTGATCTATTTCTGAAAAAAGCAGACACTTAAAACACTATGGAGCACAGTTATGCTATGATACACATGGGGTTTCCAAGTGTGACTTGACGGCAACTATTTGATATTTTTAATCTATATTTATTTTATAAATTGTATAACACCATAAAGTTATTTTTAGGTTTCACCTTAGTGGCAATGTAAACTTTTGAAGATAGATAATTACAACATACTATGTTTAGCACATGGAGCTAGTGTATAACCTCTCCATAATACAAACAGTCAGCTATGAAATTATTCCAACTGTGTGCCAGGACATTTTCTAAGAAATATAAGCATCCACTTAATTGTCTCAATAATGCTATGCAGTAAGAACTTACGTTGTGCCCATTTTACTTATAAAGTAACTGGAACAACCCTATGAGGTAAAGCTTGCTATTATCCTGGTTACACAGTGAGGAGAATGATTGACCTAAGATTCCAGAGCTAGGTAGTGATGGAGTTAGATTTTTGTAATCGAGTTTGTTTCCATTTTTGATGCTTGACCACTGATAGCTTTCAGAGCTACCCTCTCTCTTCTGTCTTGCTCCACATCTGTTCAATGTGGAATGATAGAAAAACTAGAATGCTTCAATTTGTGGCTAAAGCTGGAGGTTCAAATCACGCTCTCAAGCAGAAACCTTCATCTTAGTCCCACTCCTTAAAATTATTATATCAAAGCCACATACTATTGCCTCTCGAGATATTTATGACAAGATTGGGTACCTGTTCTCACTATTGCCTCTCAAGATATTTATGAGAATCTTAGGTGTCTGTTCTTTCCCAAGAAAATCTCATGATGTATGTAATAATTATTTAATACCTAAATTGTGTGTGTGAGTGTAATAAGTAGTCTCCACATATGATCCAATTTTGAACAAGGATTTGATCTCAGTCCTGGAGTGTCACTGTAGAATAAGCATTGGATTACAAGGCCAGTTTTAACCACAAGGTCAGCAGTTCCAACTCACCAGCCACTCCTTGGAAACCCTATAGATGTTTGTTATTAGTTAGAACTGACTTGATGACACATAATAACAACAACCATAAAGGACTAGAAGACTAGTTAGAATCCAGTTTGTCTGAGTCCAGAATGCAAGTTTTTAAATAATATGCAGTTCAGCTTCTCAGATGTACTGAGTGTTTTTTGCATGAAATAATTTAATTCCTTAGGGACAAGAATTTTTACTGCCAACATTTCATGATTTATTAATTGATTATTTAAATAAAAATATGAATTTATCATTTTCTTGTTAAGAAGAAATCATTGGTGTTTAGAGTAATTAAATAGAAGATATTTACACCCTCGGAAACCCTGTACAGGGTCGCTATGGGTCGGACCCGACTCGACGGCACTTAACAACAACAACAACATACATGACTTTGCACATATTTCATGTACTCTCAAAACATGAAATAGTATACATAGTTAATTGTCTCATCATTAAAAATTCAATGAACTCCCGTCAATAAATCCATTTTCCCCTGCTCTTAAGTTATCAGAAAATAATTGACTAAAATATTTTTTATTCATCCATTTTAAAAGAACATTCATATCATTAAAATTTCTCTATTTAAAAAAATTAAGCAAAACTAAGAAATGTCTACAAAAAGATTGCAGTCTTTTGGCTATGATTCAAACTACTTGATTTATATTTTTAATAGTTTATTATAATGCAAACTTGACTTTTAAAAGATATTGTAAAGTAACTGGAGTCAAATCAATCACCAAAAATCATTACAATGAAGTATTTTCTTGCTTTAACATACAAAGATATGTCAAAAGTGTTGTACAAAAGCTTAAAAACTTTTATTAAAATATCAAAATCTTAATCTATTAGTTCTCACTATATCTCCATCTATGTCTATATACTTCTGAAGGCTGTTTTTCCATCTTTCTAACCTTCCCTGGTGTAGCGCTGAAGGCATTCACTCGTCTATGCCAAGAGATTTGAAAGGCATCCATCTGGCCATCTGATTGGAAGAGACCCATATTTATGCCCATTCCAAAGAGAGGTGACCAAACATAAAGCAGAAATCTTCAAACAAAATGATTGATATCACATGCAAGAAAAATTTTGCTGAAGATAATTTAAAAATTGTTGTCAACAGTACAGTGACAGAGAACTTCCAGATTCAGAAGAGGATGTGGAACTAGAGATATCATTGCTAACATCAGATGGATCTTGTCTGAAAGTAAAATATGACTTTACTTGTGATTTACTGACTATGCAAAGGCATTCTACTGTATGGATCATCATAAACTATAGATAACATTATGAAAATGGCTATACAAGAACACTTAATGTGATCATATGGTACTTGTACATAGACCTAGATGCATGTTTTAAACAGAAAGGGGATACTGAGTGTTTTAAAAATCAGGAAAATTGTGTGCCAGTGTAGTTTCCTTTCACCATACTTTTTTAATCTGTATTCTTGGTGAATAATCTGAGAAACTGGCTAAATGAAGAATGGAGCAGCAGGATTGAAGGAAGACCGATTAACAAACTGTGATATGCAGGTGATAGAACCTTGCTTGCTGAAAATTAGAAGACTTAAAATACTTATTGATAAAGATGACAGACTATTCCTTCAGTATGGATTGCACCTCAGTGTAAAAAATGCCTCATACTGGATCAATAAATAAGATGATAAATGGACAAAAGATTGATGTTATCAAAGAGTTCATTTTGCTTACATCGCCAATCAACACTTATGGAAGTATCAGTCAAGAAATCAAATGACATATTGCATTGGGCAAATATGGTGCACCAACACCCTCGGAAACCCTATACAGGGTCGCTGTGGGTCGGAACCGACTCGATGGCACATAACAACAACATACATCTTTAGAGCATACAAGAGCAAATATATCAGTTTGAGGACTAAAGTGCACCTGAAACAACCCAGGGTATTTCAATCATCTTATATTCAAGTGAAAGTTGGACAATGAATAAGAAAGACCATGGATGAATTGATGCATTTGACTTAAGGTATTGGAGAAGAATATTAAAAGTATCATGGACTGGCAGAATAACAAATCTGTGTTAGAAGAAATACAACCAGAATGTACCTTAGAAGGCAGGAAGGTGTAACTTCATCTCTCATACTTCAGGCATGATTTCAGGAGGACAAGGACACCAGGCTTGGTAAAGTGGAGGGTCATTGAAAAAGAGGAAGACTCCCAATGAAAAAGATTGACACTATGGCAGTATATATGGGCTCATGAATAACAACAGTCATGAGAATGTCACAGTACTGGACAGTGTTACATTGTGTTGTACATAAGGTTGATATGAATTGGAGTTAACCCAATGGTACTTATCTAATGAAAATAACAAGAAACATCCCTGGATAATTCAGTGATTTTGAGTCATAACATACAAAAAGGGCAGTCTTGGCATCCTTGAGGAACGCTGATCAGTTTCCTTTTCTATGTTCTTCAAGTTTAGGAAGCAAAAAGAAGTCTGAAGGGACAAGGTAAAGGCAGTAAGATAGATGGGATAAGGTTACCTAGTGAAATTTTAGTAAGATGTAACATGTTAGTCTCCAAAATGAACAGATGTATTATTGTGAAGTAAAAAAAAACAAATAAAAAAAAACCTTGGTACAACTTTCCTGACCTTTTTATCGAACTTGAAGTTTGCCATTTCCTTCACACTTCTTTCTGATCAGCTTCCATGATCACCCAATGGCTTTCAAGAAAATCTATCAAGAATACCTCTTTGAAATGCACCAAATTAGTCATCATATCCTTCTGTGTTAAGTTCTCTGCCTTTATGTTAACTGTCCTGCAGATCCCCTCAGAAGCCACTGTTTTGACTGGACATTTTTTGAAGTTACCCTAATGAGAAAAAGACAAGTATATTACTGAGAATACTTATTAGCAGCTACTGAGTAATTCTATCACATGTTTAAACACATTTAGTTTGGAATGTTGTTGTTCTTAAGCACCATTGACTCAGTTCTGACCCATAGAGATCATGTCCTGGGTTTCTGACACTGTAAACCTTTGCAAGAACAGAAAACCTCATCTTTCTTACACAGAGTAACTGGTAGGCTTGAACTGCTCACCTTGAGAGCAGCTGCCCAGCATTTATTCTACAGAGCCACAGGTTTCCCATCAGAATCAATTGGACCAGCATTTCTTGGATATTTCCAGTCATCCTGATATAAATATTCCTTTTAGTTGTAATAAACCCATGTCTATAGGAACTGAAACCCAAGTAACACTTTTAACTTTCCTTTTTTTAACCTACTCTCTGGTAGCATAGTAGTTACGAATTGGCCTACGAACTGCAAGGTCAGCAGTTCGAAACTACCAGCTGTTGCGCAGGAGAAAGATGAGGCTTTCTGCTCCCGTAAAAATTTACAGCCTCAGAAACCCTGTACAGGGTTGCTATGAGTTGGAACCAACTCCATGGCACATAACCACCACCTCATATATTACGTCATATGCTTTTATAAAAGCAATATTTTTGGCCATCACTTTGGCCCTCTCTCTCTCTCTCTCTCTCTCTCTCTCTCTCTCTCTCTCTCTCTCTCTCTCTCTTTTAATATGACAACAAACTGCATTTTTTAATGTGAATTTAAATTTCACCTTCTTTCTGTAAGTTTTTATCCTGAATTGAGTGATAGTTTATATGGGAGAACATAACTTTTACATTCATAGTTTCATTGCAATGATTGCAATCTCCTCCATGCATCATCATTCAACAGTAGTTGTTTCTATTCCCTCTGTAATTTTTTGTGTGTTTGTTTCTTTTATGTATTTATTTATTTATTGAGAAGGGAATGTACACAAAAACACTCAGGAATATATAATATATGTGACCAAAGGTAACATTCTGCATGCCTGCCTACTGGCTGCCAGCACTCATTGTGTTTCCAGGAGTCTGAATTCCTCAGTTGCTCTCTCTCTCTCCATGTCCTCATCTCTGCCTCCATCTCTGGTATCACTGCTTTGTTGGATAGGGTCCCACATTCCGCTCATGCTCTCATCCCTTGATGGTACTAAGGTCATCTGTTCCTGGACTGTAAGATTAACTACTCCCCACTTTTTGTTATAGAACTCATATCTTTACATTGGTGACAGTTGCAATTAGTCATGATAACAATCACTCGCTATTGAATCATAAGAATCTTATCAACATCTCTTTTCACCAGACCTTTCTAGACAAAATGAAACATATTCAGTAGGGACTCTACCTAGCCTACTTAAGTGTCTATTTTATAGTAATAGGCCCTGGAAACCAATACTCAGAAGACAGTCAAGCATCTTAGTATTATTTCCTCTCTTCACACTACTACTTGATTACTGTATCACAGAACCCTATTTTTCCAAGTTTGAGCATACATCACTATTTACCTCTATCTCATTTAGCCCATGCAAACCTGCTTCAGTGTTCCCCATCTACACTGTCCTTCCATCTCCCTCCCCCTTTTGTGTATTGCCCTCCCCAACATCTGAACTATGATATGTGTATCCCCTACCCTGTGCTCTACCATCCCTTCTTTCTACACCCAACCAACAAATAATTATTTTTTCCCTTTAGTATGGGTATCTTTTCTTAAGCTTTTACAATAATGGTCTTATGCAATATTTGTCCTTTTGTGACTTAGTAATTTCACTCAGCATAATGTTAAGGTGCATCCATGTTATGTGGTGACTTGCAGCTTCCTGGTTATTCTTCAAGGTAACAATTTTCCATTGTGTATATGTACCAAAGTTTGTTTATCCATTCCTACATTGATGGGCATTTTGTCTGTCTCCATATTTTTGCTATTGTAAATAGTGCTGCTATGAACATTGGTGTGCATATATCTACTCATGTTATGGCTCATATTTCTTGTGGATATATACCAAGTAGAGGAATTACTGGATCATAAAGTATTTCTATTTATAACTTTCTGAGGAAGCACCATATTGTTTTCCAGAGTGGTTGGACCATTTTGCATTCTCACTAGCAATGTAGGAGGGTCTCAGTCTCTCCACATCCTCGCCAGTATTCATTGTCTTCTTCTTTTTCAAACTTTGCTGTTATTGCTGGTGTGAGATGATATATCATTGTTTTGAATTGCATCTCTCTAATGGCTAATGCTCATGAACATTTCTTCATATGTTTGTCGGCTGTCCTAATGTCTTCCTTGGTGAAGTGTCTGTTCATGTTCTGTATATATTTTTCAATTGTTTATTTTCTTTTTCTTTTAGAGGTTTTGTAGATTCCTACAGAATTTAGAAACTAGTCTCTTTAGAAAACACAGTCCATTTTATTCCATAATCTACCTCTCCTCCTCACCATCTGGATCTCTGTTCCTATGTGTTTACCTTTTTCCACATTGTAATTGAATAATAATAGACTGACCTCCCAGATCCTCTGAATTCACTCCTATAGTTTTGTTCTGTTCTCAACTCTTCCACCTGTCAATTGAATTCTGGGTGGTGCTTCCATGTATGTCAATCTCTGGTTGTTGTCTGTTCTTGTTGGTTCTCAGTCCACAGAACTCCCTTTAGGATGTTTTGTAGTGCAGGGTTATCTTTGGCAAAATCCCTTAGCTTCTGTTTATCCTGGAATGCTTTGATTACATCATCGTATTTGATTGACAGATTTGCTTGGTAGATGATTCTTGGTTGGCAGTATTTTTCTTTCAGGGTTATATATGTCTCCCATTTCCTTCATGCCTGCCTGGTTTCTGCTGAAAGATCAGAAATTAATCTGATTTGCTTGCTTTGTATGTAACATTTCTCTTTTCCCTAACTGCTTTCAGGATTTTCCCCTTGTCTTTGATTTGGAGAGCTTGATTATGTTATGTCTTGGTGATTTTCTTTTGTGGTCTATCTTTCTTGGGGTTTGTTGAGCTTCTTAAATGCTTATCTTTTCATTTTTTAGGATATTAAGGAAATTTTCTTCCAGCATCTCTTCATCTATCTCCTCTGTAGACCTGTGTGATTCTCCCTGTTTTGTAATGCCAGTAATTCTTGCTATTCCTCTTCATTTGTGCCATATGAATCTTAGATGTACTGCAGATTTTTTTATCCTTTTTTATCCTTGCTCTTCTATTTATCAGTATGGAGACATTTTTCTTCTACTTCACTGTTTTGTCTTCCATCCCTTCAATTCTACTCCTTTGCCCTTTCAGTGTATTGTCCATTTCTGATATTTTATTATAAATCATTTGGACTTCTTTTTGCAGTTTTTGAATTATTTCTAATGCTGTATCTATCTTATTTGATTGTTTTTATAGCACCTTCCTGACTTCTTCCTTATTTTTCTCCACCACTCTGTGGAATATTTGGCTGTATCTCAGTATCATTCTCCTAAATTCCCTCTTAGAGATTTCCAAATATGTCCTTCCAATGTGAAGTGTAGGTCTACATCCTTCCAATGTGAAGTGTAGGTCTACGTCCAGCTCATTTGTCTCAGTCATCCTATCTTGTTTCTGGACATGTGTGGATATGGTCAACTGTTTCTTGGGCATTTTCAATAGTTAGGTGTGATTTTAGTAATTATATAAATGTATGTTGATATTTTATTATGCTTTATGACTGCCTCTAGGTAGATGTGATCAGGATATGGAATTCCCTTTTCAAGTTTTTAAAATTATTCAACTCAGAGTAACTGTAGCATGTGTTGGCTACCTATCTGGTGTATAGCAACTGGTGTTAACTCTTGCCTGGATGGTGGGGTTTTATAGTATGTGATTGTGGCTTGACTATATTAACACAATTGCAGAATGTAGGGAGAAAAAGAGCCCACTAAAGGTAAAAAGGGGATGGGTCCAAATTTGTTAAGATTGTCCAATGCATAAAATTAATCAGGATCTTGGTGTGTTGGATATTTAAATAAATGAAAACAAAATTAATCTAAAATGAAACAGCATTTGTACATATTAAAAAGACGAGTGGAAAAAGTTTAATGCCTTCTACTCAGGAAAGCATTGTTTTGTACTAAAACATGATTCTGATTTAAGTTAGGCTATATCACCAACTGGAGTCCTGGTGTGGTGCTGTGGGTTAATGCACCAGACTGCAAAGCCATTTGAACTGCAAGGATGGCAGCTCAAGCTCACCAGTTGCTCCTCAGAAACCCTATACATGGTCACTATGGGTCAGAATTGACTCAATGGCACTTAAAAACAACAACAAATATAACCAACTGCTCATCGGACACCCTATACAGAGTTGCTATGTATTCAAAGAAACTTAACAACAACAATTTGTAAACATTATCTCAAGAGATTTATTGCTGCAAAAGTGTTCATCATATCAGAATGAATTATATAAATTATCTAACCACAGATCATCTTTTGTTAATAAAATGCTTGAATTATTTAACAAGTGGGGTAGGGGGTATGCCAAGTTGTGACAAACTGATATACTCCTTTAATTATTTAAGATAGGGTCCCTGTACACAATTCTGATTTTATTGTACTCAGTTTTATCATTAATAATACATAATACAAAGGGAACTGCCCGCTATTCTTTTCTTCTAAATAAGGAGTCTGCTTCAATAACATGAGATCTGTGGTTTTATGCTATGAGCTTTTTTGTTTGGTTATTATGTTCTTGTTTGATTGTTACTTCTCCTTATTTAAATATTTAATGAAAGGTTTTATGCAGCTTATGCTCTGAGGCTTTAAAGCAAAGGGCATAATTTAAAAGATCTAATAAGTAAATAAATGTCAGAATACTAAAGAAATATGGGATATGCAAAATATATTAAAATCACTGTTTTAATGATAGAATAAATTTTATTTTTCTCTTGAGATGATGAAACATAAGAAATGAGTTTCAATATACTGTAAACTCTTTAAAAAGCAGATCATACAATGATAATTTTCATATGTCTGTCTTTTTCAGTGTATTGTACATAGTAGTTGTTTAAAATGATCAAAGTAATACAAAATATATTCTATGAAAAATGAAAGTAAATAAATTACTACCACTTAAACATTTTCCATGTACCATACAAATATTGTACAGTGGACCAAGAGAACTTTTTAAAAGTAAATGAAACAGTTAAAACTTTTAAAAATTATTTACTAGTGGATGGTCTCAAAATTTTATTAATAAACATCTTTACATTCACAACAAAATACTGTGATGAACATTATAAAAAATGCAATAAAATAGCATCAAAGAATACTGAATGTTTGACTGGTGAATATTTTCTAAAGCATTTCAGGGAAGTAAATATAAAAAAGTTTACTTTAAAAAATAGATTACTTGTCCCTCCACACAATTCTTAAGTAAAAGTTCAAACATTGCAGCAATGAGTGGTGGTGGTGTGTTGTAGAGTCAGTTCTGACTCATAATAACCTGGTATAGGACTTCCAAGCCTGTAAACCTTTAGAGGAGTGGAACTTCACCTTTCTCCCACAAAGTGACTGGTACATTTGAACTTTTGATCTTTCGGTTGGAAGCCCAACACATAACCACTATGCTAAGAGGGGCAGGAATGAGTAAAGGGAAAAATCAGAGATTAAGTTTAGAAAAAGACATTGAAATGAAAATTTCCATATGTGTTATAGGGTTTTTTTAAAGAATTGAAACGGATGAAAAGTAACTAAAATTACAGGGTTATCAATGGCTCCTTGATTATGGATTTTATATTTGAGAAAAAACTTTGGGACACTCAAGATAGAAATCAAAGCTTGTGACATTAAAATTCATCTGCAATCAGTCTTAGCATTTTCAGCCTCTCACACTGCCTGAACTCTTGCAGAGCATGATATTCTGTTGCAATAGTGTTTGCCTTATTTACCTACTGTTGCTACAACAAAAAAATATCACAAGTGGTTGACTTTAAAATACAGGAATTCATTGTCTCACAGTTTTGAAGCTAGAAATACAAATTTAGCAAGGGTATACTTTGAACTATCTAGAAGAGCCTTACTAGTCTCTTTTAGATCCTGTTAGTCCCAAGCATTTTTTCTACTTGTAAAAGGATCCACATATAGCATGTCTTGCTGTGTATATATCTCTCTGTGTATCTGCTCTGCATTTTTACAAAACATCATTCAGTAGGACCTACATGTAGTACCATCCAACTTTATGAATAGCAGCATAACATTGTCAAATATAGTGCCTGAAAATGAGCCCTCAAGTTGCAAATCACTTACAGTATTACTAAGTAATACTTCTGGGGATGCACTGCCTCTTCAAAATATACCTGACTATGATGAAAGAGTGGAGTAACAATTCTGAGATTTTAACTTGTGATAGGGCACAACTCAAAATGAAGAGAAACAACTACTGTCATCCACAAATAATTGGAACATGAAATGTAAGATATATGAACCTAGGAAAATTTGAAGGAGGGAATGTATATGGAACAATACCCTAGGCACTAGTGAGCTGAAATGGACAGGTATTGGTCAATTTGAATGTGACAGCCGTATAGTTTACTATTACAGGAATGAGAAATTCAAGAGGAATGCCATAACATTCATTATCAAAAGAACATTTCAAGATCTATCCTGAAATACAATCCTGTTGATGATAGGATAATATCCACAAGCCTGGAAGGAAGATCAATGAATACGATTATTTAAATTTATGCACCAACCACTAAAGCCAGTGATAATGAAATTGAAGAATTCTACCAACTTCATCAGCCTGAAATAGATGAAACCTGTAATCAAGATGCATTGAAAATTGCTGGTGATTGGAATGCAAAGGTTGGAAGCAATGTCAGTAATTGGAAAATGTGGCATTAGTGATAAAATTGATTCTGTAGATGTTCATGATAGAATTTTGCAAGACAAATGACTTATTGCAAACAGCTTTTTAGAATAAAATTAAAGGTGATTATGAACCCTGGTGTGGTGCTATGGGTTAATGCGCTGGGCTGAAAATTAGGTTTGACACAAGGTCGGTGTCTCAAGCTCACCAGTCACTTCTCAGAAACCCTATAAAGCATTGCTGTGGGTCAGAACCAACTTTACGACACTTAACAACAACAACAAAAATAAACAGAGTCCTGGTGTGGCACTGTGGATTAATGCACTGGACTGCAAAGTCATTTGAACAACAAGGTCAGTGGTTCAAGTTCTCAACAGTCGCTTCTCAGAAACCTTATACAGGGTCTCTGTGGGTCTGAACTGACTCAAAAAGGCACTTAACAACAACGACAAAAGTACACAAGGGCCTCACCAGATGTAATGAAAAGGAATAAAACTGACTACCTGCTTGAAGAGACAGTAAAACAGTTCAACATCATCAGCCCAAACAAGACCAGGTACAGAATGTTGAACAAATCTTCAATTGCTCATAAGCAAGTTGAGAATGCAGCTAAAGGAAATGAAAACAAATTCAAAGGAACCAAAATATGACTTTGAACATATCCCACCTAAATTTAGAGACCATCTCAAGAACAGATTTGATACATTGATACTAAGAAATAAAGATCAGAAGAGTTGATGGATGACATAAAAAACATCTTATATGAGGAAAGCGCATGCTTATTAAAAAGAAAGAAAGAAAAAAATGAGTGTCAGAATAGACTCTGAAACTTGTTGTCCAGTGTAGGGACACTAAAGTGAATGAAATAAATGAGGAAATCAAAGAGCTGAACAGAGAATAAAAAAGGGCAGCTCAAGGATATAATGTTGATCTTGGATGAGATGGAACAGGGGAAGGATCAGAGCTGTCATGGATGCCTGGCCTGACTCCTGACTGATCCTTGGAGATAAAGGTGTGGGTCTTCTTCTTTTTTTTTTATAAAAAAAATTACTTCATTGGTCTCTTGCTGTCTGGTTACCTCCATTCTGGTGATTAGAGAGGGTGCCTGAGTGAGAGAACACCCCTCCCTCAACCCCGGAGGATTCTACTACACATGCACACAGATCTGCTCAAAGTTTAAAGGAACAGTTTCAACTTAAAAACAAATGTCTGTGTGAAACAGCCACAGCTGGTCCTGAACTGTTTATCACTAGGAGAGAGGCCTGAATTGGGGTTGTGAAACAGGAGAGAGACAAACTAAAAAGGAAACAGTCTGAATATTAAATCCTGAGTTACATCACAATTACTAACAGTGGCATCTTGAAATTTCTTAAGTAGCTTTGAAGGGTAGAAACTGAGAGAGGGACATTAAAGTTATACACATATTTGGCTACACTTTTTTTTTCTCTCTCTCTTTCTCTTTTTTGTGATTTTAGACTACAGTATCCAGTCTGTCTTTTTTGTTGTTGTGTTTTCTTTTTGGTCCCCTCTTTACCTTTAGGGGGCTGTTTTGCTCCCTACATTACCCAAGAAGAGACAGCATTTGCAGTCATATAGTCAAGCTACAATCACACCCTATAAAACCCCACCATCAAGGTAAGAACCAATACCAGCTGCCATGCATCAGGTAGGCAGTCAACACCTGTGACAGTTACCCTGAGTTGCATAATAAGGTGAGTGCAAAGGGAAGCCCATCTCCTAACCACATCAACCTGGAGGCAATCAGAAAGCATAATAAAAGAAAAAAGAATACACTCATCTAAATATTAAGGTCACAGCCAACTACTAATGTGCCCAAGAAACAGATGATCATCTCAGGACATGTCCAGAAACAAGATAAAGTGACTGAGACATATAAGCTGGAGGTAGACCTTGACTTCATATTGGAAGGAGGGCAGGAATTGGTAACGCCTAAGAATGAATTCAGAAAAATGATAATGAAATGTATCAAAGCACTTTACAAAGGAGTTGAGAAAAATAAGGAAGAAGTCAGGAAAGTGCTATAGGAACTATAAAATAAGATAGATACAGCATTGGCAACAATTCAAAACCTACAAAAGAGGCCCAGCCAATTAATAATAGAATATTAGAAATGGAAAATACACTGAGAGGGAAAAGGAGTAGAATTGAAGAGATGGAAGCCAGAACTAG
>NW_006408888.1:1821600-1824017 GCF_000296735.1 Chrysochloris asiatica | reverse complement strand
GAATTGATGGAATAAAAATAGAAATGTTTCAACAAACTGATGCAGCACTGGATGTGCTCCATCATCTAGGTCAAGATTTTTGGATGCCATCTACCAGGCCAACAAATTTGAAGAGATCCATATTTGTGCTCCTTTCAAGGAGAAGTCACCCAATGGAATGCGGAAATTGAATAGTATCATCAACACCAAATGTATGTAAAATTTTGTTGAAGATAATTTTAAAATGGCTGCAACAGTACATCAATAGGGAACTTTCACAAATTCAAGCCAAATTCAGATTAGGATCTGGAACTAGGGATGTCACTGCTGAGGTCAGAGGGAACTTGGCTGAAAGCAGAGAATACCAGAAAGATGTTTACCCATGTTCTATTGATTTTGCAAAGGCTTTTGATGGTGTGGATTATGACAGGCTATGGAAAACATTGTGAACAATGTGTATTACATAATACTCTATTGTGCTCATGGACCAAGAAGCAGTCATTTGGGCAGAGATGGGTACACTGAATTGTTTAAAATCAGAAAGGTGTGTTCCAGGGCTGTATTTTTTACCATAATAATTCAACCAGTATGCTGAGCAAATAATCCAAGAAGCTGGGTTATATGAAGAAGAGTACTGCATCAGGATTGGAGAAAGGCCAATTACCAACCTGTGATATGCAGATGATACAGCCTTGCTTGCTGAAAAATGAAGATGATTTAAAATACTTATTGATGAAAATCAAAGACCATAGCCTTCAGTATGGATTGCACTTCAATCTAAAGGAAACAAAAATCTTCACTATTGGATCAATGAATAACATCGTTGTAAAGAGGGAAAATTGATGTCATTAAAGACTTCATTTTGCTTACATTTGCAATCAACACTCATGGAAGGAACATCAAGAAATTAAATGATATATTGCTTTCCTCAAATCTGCTGCACAAGACCTCTTCAAAGTGTTCAAGTGCAAAGGTATCAAGATGTGTCTGAACTAAACCATGGCATTTTTAATTGCCTTATCATGTGCATGTGACCTTTGGACTAAAATAAGGAGAACCATAGAAGAATTGATGTATTTAGGTTATTGTTTTGGAGAATATTGAAAGTCATATGGACTTCTAGCAGAACAAACAAATCTGTGTTGGAAGAAGTACAGTCTGAAAGCTCCTTAGAAGACAGGATGACTAGACTTCATCTCTTATACTTTGGACATACTATCATTAGGGACCAACCCCTGGAGAAGGATATTATGGTTGGTAAAGTGGAGCATCATCATTAAAGAAGAATATTGGCACAGTGACAATAGCAATAGGCTCAAGAGTAAGAGCAATTGTGGGGATGGCACAGTACCAGACAGCATTTTGTTCTGTTGTGTGTAGAGTCAATATGAGTAGGAGCAGAGTTAACAGCACCTAACAATAACAACCAATCCTACCAAAGTATGATCTCATACACATAACAAAAGACAAAGCGTATTTCCTACTAAAGTACCATTCAAAATACAAAATTTTAACATGTCATTTTGAGGGGACACTGTTTAATCTGTAACAGTATTCTATCAACAAATATGGGTAGGTTATTCAATGTACCAATATTGAAATACTCATAGATTCAAAGGTGTGATTACTAGTCAACGCTTCAAAATTGAAATCTTATTGTCTGACATGTTTTCTTTAATTACCTTTATGTATTTAAAAAAATATTCCAATAATAACTTTAGAATAAATGATTGCTAATTATATGTTTTCCTGCCTATCTGAAACCCAGAGAGGTGTTTTATGTAGCTAATGATACAAAAAGTGACACTATCATTAATGTTGTTGTTATTAAGTGCTGTCCAATCAGTTCCAACTTATAGGGACCCTATATAGGATTTCCAATGAAAGATTAGTGGGTTTGGACCACTGACCTTGCTCATTCTACATTGTTGTTGTTAGTTGCCATTGAATCAGTTCTGACTCATAGCAGCGCTACGTACAACAAAATGAAACACCTCCCAGAACTGTGCTATCCTCACAATTGCTGCTATACTTGAGCACACTGTTGCTATGTCAATTCATCTCTTTTTGGTCCCCCTCTGTGTCAGTACCCACTTTTTACCAAGTTTGATGTTCTTCTCAATACATTGTTCCTTCTTGATAATATGTCTGAAGTATGAGAGACGAAGTCTGGTCAGCTTGTTTACTAAAGAGCATCAGGCTGTACTTCTTCCAATACAAAATTGTTTGTTCTGGCAATCCATGGTAATATTAATATTCTTCTCCAACACCATATACTCAAATGCATCAATTCTTACACAGTCTTATTCATTGTCCAGCTTTCACATGGATTTTTTTTTTTCACATAATTTCACATTGAAAATACCATCATTTGGATCAGGTGAACTTTAGTTCTCAAACTGATATCTTTGTTCTTGAACACTTTATAGAGGTCTTGT
>NW_006408888.1:1799984-1819990 GCF_000296735.1 Chrysochloris asiatica | reverse complement strand
TGTTGTGAACTTTTACAATGTTTCTTCAGCTTCAATCTGAACTTGCATATGAGCAATTGATAGTATGTTCCACAGTCTGCCCCTGGCCTTGTTTTGGCTGATGATAGGTGTAGAGATACTGATGGAAAGAAAGAAAAAAGGGCGTAAGGAACTGTGAATTTGTGGAACATTTGTAAGCCAGGTTGTACTTACTGGCCAGGTTGATTGAGGTACGTGTTCACTGGTTAACCGAGCATACAAGGAACAGCTGGTGTGTGTGCATAGGGGTGGGGTTAACAAGGAGATATTCTCACTTTGGGGAAACTGCTCTGGCCCCGGGTGAGTTAAACTTAAAAACAACTTCTTTTGAGGTCAGCTTGTCCCTTTAGTTCTACTCCCACCAGGAAGGGATGTTCTTTCATTTTTTGCATTTTCTCCCCTGTTCTTGTTTAATTGCCTTAATATAAATGCATCACAGAAGTTATTGCTTTGCTTTGTAACACAGAATAAGATTTTCACCTGCTAAATAAAAGTCTTTTCACTTGCTTTCCTGCAAGACTGTTGAAACTCATTCTTGTCCATGGCTTTGCCAAATTCGGTTTCATTAGTAGGGACGCTGGACAATCTCTACAGATAGGGAGCTTTTTCACTGTCTTTTTCCACAGAAGTAGTCAATTTGATTTCTGTGTATTCCACCTGGTAATGGCACCTGGTTACTAACATAGTACTTCCACTGAAGAATTAAGTAGTGGTATTGAGGATAAGGATTCCTGGTATGGCTCTTTGGATTAATGCTCCAGAAAGTAAAGCCATTTGAACTGCAAGTTCTGTGGTTCAAGCTTACCATCCACTCCTCAGAAACTCTATACAGGGTCGCTATAGGTCAGAACTGACTTGATGGTACTTAACAACATCAACTTAGCATAAGCAATACGAATATAGCAAAATTGGAAGTTGTCAAAAATGAAATTGCCCCATAAAGATAAATATCTTAGGCATTAGTGAGCTGAAATTGGCATGTATTGGCCATTTTCAATCAGACAATAATATATTTTATTATGCCAGGTCAAGAAATTCAAGAGGAATTGTGCCCTATGCATTCACAAAGAGAAAATTTCAAGATTTATCTTTAAGTACAGTACTACATTAGGATAATATCTATATGCCTACCAGGAAGACCAGTAAATACCATTATTATTTAAATTTATATCACAACAGTGATAAAGAAATTGAAGGATTGTGCCAGCTTTTATTTGTAATTGGAATGTAAATTTAGAAACAAAATGTAAGCATTGATCATTGAAAAATATGGTTTTGTTGATAGAAATTGATGCTGGAGATCACATTATAGTATTATGCAAGACCAGTGACTTATTCATTGAAAACACCTTTTTTTGCAACAGAATAACTGGTGACTATACACATGGATTAAATGGAATACATGGAAATCAAACTGATTACATCTGTGGAAAGAGACTATTGAAAAGCTCAATATTCAGCCAAAACAAAGCCAGGGGTAGACTGTGGAACAGACCATCAATTTCTCAAATGCAAGTTCAGATAAAACTGAAGAAAATTAAAACAACTCTATAATAGCTGAAATGTGACTTTGAGTATATTCCACCTGAATTTAAAGTCTATCTCCAGGACAGTTTGACACAATGAACACCAGTTCCCGAAGACCAGGGTATTTTGAGATGATGTCAAGAACATCATAAATGAAGAATGCAAAAGTTCATTAAAATACAGAGTAGAAAAAAAATCTTAAAGACAGAAGTGGATGTCAGAAGAGGCTCTAAAAATTGCTCTTAAATATAGAGTAATTAAAAAAAAATAGAAATGATGAAGTCAAAGAGGCGAACACAAAAGTTTAAAGGACAACTATAATATTATAGAAGACAAACTAAAGTATTATAATGAATTGTGCAAGGACCTTGCGTTAGGAAACCAAAAGGAAAGAACATACTTAGCATTTATCAAGCAGAATAAATTGTAGAAAAAAAATTCAAGCCTCAATTCTGAGTAATAAAGTACAAAATATTGAATAATGCAGAAAACATCAATAGAAAATAGAAGGAATACAAGTCACTGTATCAAAAAGAATTGATCTATGTTCCACACATTATTGTTGTTGTTGCTGTTAAGTGCCATCGAGTCAGTTCTGATTCATAGCGACCCTGT
Organism: Chrysochloris asiatica; assembly: GCF_000296735.1. Lineage (NCBI taxonomy): Eukaryota > Metazoa > Chordata > Mammalia > Afrosoricida > Chrysochloridae > Chrysochloris > Chrysochloris asiatica. The sequence goes on along the minus strand of NW_006408888.1, from coordinate 1,817,830 downwards.
ATAGGATTTCTGAGGAGCATCTGGTAAGTTTAAACTGCCAACTTTGGGGTTCAAATTGACCTTGCAGTCCAGTGCATTAGCTCACAGCACCACACTAGAACTCCATTCTACCAAATCAGGAGGTAGTATATGATTAGGAAATTATGGTATCAAAAGAAGAAGTTTAAACAGCACTGAAGGTATTAAATGAACAGCAAGTTTCCAGGAACTGATGGAGTACCAATTAGAAATGTTTTAACAAACTGATATAGCACTATAAATATTCACTATTACAAACTAAGAAAGTTAGAAGAGAGTTATGTTGCCAACCAATTTGAAGCGATCCATATTTATTCCCATTCCAAAGAACGGTGACCATACAGAATGTGGAAATTATTAAACAATATCTTTAATATTACACACAAATAGTTTTGCTTAAGATCATTCGAATACAGTTGTAACAAACATCAACATATAGCTGCCAGAAATTCAAGCTTCATTTAGAGGAGGAAATGGGATGAAGGTTATCATTGCAGACATCAGATGAATCTTGCCTGAAAACAGAGATTATCAGAAAGATATTTATTTGTGTTTTATTGACTATGCAAGGTCAATAAAACTGTGTGAATCATAAGAAACTATGGATTGCATTGAAAAGAATGGTAATTCAAGAGTGCTTATTTGTGTTTATGTGTAACCTGTACGTAGATGAAGAGGCAGTTATTTGAACAGAACAAGGACATACTGCATGGTTCATAATCAGGTCAGCTGTGCATTGGGATTGTATCTTTTCCCCATATTTATTGAATTTGTATGCTGAACAAAGAATCTGAGAAGTTGAAGTATATGAAGAAGAAAGTGGCATCAGGATTGTAGAAGATTAATTAACAATCTTTGAGATGCAGAGACACAATCTTTTGCCGAAAGAGAAGACAATTTAAAGCACTTACTGATGAAGATCAAATACAGCCTTCATTATGGGTTGCAACTCAATGAAATGAAGCAAAATTCTCATAAGTGGACCAATAAATGATGTCATGATAAATGGAGAAAAGATTGAAATTTTCAATGATTTCATCTTACTTGGAATCAAATCAAGGCTCATGAAAGCAGCAGTCAAGAAATCAGATGACTTATTGCATTAGACAAATCTGCTGCAAAATCTTCTGTAAGTGTGAGGAGCAAACATGTCACTTTCAGGACTACTGCACCTGACCCAAGCCACATTTTTTTTTCATTTGCTTCATATGCATGTGAAAGCTGGAAAAATAAAAGGGTAAACAAGAGAAGAATCAACACATTTGGATTATTGTGTTAGCAAACATTATTGGATATACCCTAGACTGCCAGAATTAAAAACAAATCTACGTTGGAAGAAGTATAGCCATAATGTCTTCAACAAGGGTGAGGAGAGATCATCTCACTTACTTTGATCATATTATCTGGAGAGACCAATCACTGTAAAGAATATCATGCTTAATAGAATATCAGCCAAAAAAAAGGAAGGCCTTGCCAAAGATGGATTAACAGTGGCTCCAACAATGGGCTCAAACATAACAATTTGAGGATGGTGTAGCACCTAACAAAATGTAAATTTTAAATGTTTATAGTCAATTGAAAAACAATTTGTGGTATTTAATTTGGTTTGTATATGTGCATATGAATTAAGTGCTTTTAATTATATAGGTCACATATATAATTTTAAAACTTTGTTTTAATAAGGAAATGAACATTGATTATTAAGGAAGATAATTAAATTGGATCTTCATATTCAAAACAAAATTTTGACTGGGTGTTTGCAAAGGTCTGAATCTATGTATTTGATCATAATAAAGCTTTCTAGCAGAATATTCTCTCACCCAGACATTAAAAAACTTCCAGTTTCCATGTAAAAACTGCTGAGTCCAGTATATATATAAAAGTATTTTCTTTGCAATCCTGAAGACACAAATATGGATATGGAGTGGTCCTCACTAGTAGGGACTTGTTAGTATAGTGGCACAGGAACTTATACACTAGTTTCTAAGTGTCTCAGACAAGTTAAAGAGTTATTGTTTATATATCTCTTTTTGTAAACAATCTCACTGGACTATATGCGTAGTGGTTACAAATTGGACTGTGAGCCACAAGGTCAACAGTTCGAAACTACCAGCTGTTCCGCGGGAGAAAGATGAGGCTTTCTGCTCCCATAAAGATTTACAGCCTAGGAAAACCTGTACAGGGTCACTATGAGTCAGAACCGACTCCACGGCACATAACAACAACAACAACAATATTAATTTTAATTGCACAGCATACTAGGTATTAGTCAAGTTCTCCATTTAAATAATTGAAACCCTCCATCGCCATAGTTTGATTTTTTATTCAATCATATAGTATGGAAATAAAAGGGGTAAAAATACCCACTAATGTTTGTCGTGCCATTATGACCAAGGTCTGTTGAGCTTTTGCACACGACTATCCCTTAACTTTTTGAAGATTTACAGTATTTCTAATTGATATATTTTATTTAGTATAACTCTAATATGTAATTGTTGTTGTTGTTAAGTGTCATCGAGTCGGTTTTGACTCATAGTGACCCTGTATAGGGTTTCTGAGGAGCAGGGGGTGAGCTTGAACCACCAAGCTTACAGTTCAAAAGGCTTTGCAGTCTGGGGCATTAACTCATAGCACCACATCATTTAAATTTGAATTAGGGAATCCAGTGGCTCTTTAGAATAGGCACTGCTCTGATAACTATAAACCCACCATCTGCTCTACAGGAGAATGGCAGTCTAGGAAACCCTAAGAGGGTCACTATGAGTCAGAATCAACTCAAAAACATATAAAAACATCAACAACACATTTCAGATTATTTTCTGTATTATGCATGTTGAGATGTTAAGTGCCATTGACTCATAGTGACCCTGTATAAGGTTTCCCTCCTTGTGATTCAAATAGACATTACAGTCCAGTGCATGAACCCCAGCGCCACAACTGGAATCCAACAATTCAACAGTGGCATGTTTTAATATCTAGATGGAATAGACAAGTCTCTAGAGGAGTGACAATCACTAAGTTTGACATAAAGAAATAGGAAATTTTAACAATCAAAATTCATTTATAAAAAGTGGGTAATGTTAGTAAAATAAAACCAAAACCACTTAAAAATGTGACATAACAAAAAATATTAATTAATAAATGCTTTAAGATTTTAAAAGACAAAAACTGAGTAAACTTGTAAAAAAGATTAAAAAGCATCCAATCCACCTTGCATACTTTTATAAGCCTGACTCCAGGTTTTTAAGTTGTATAAAAGTATCATTTTATCTTTTAATATAAATTCAATTACCTTAATCAAAGCACTATAAAATATTTCACCATACAAAAATAATTATGATTCATGAAAATAAAAGTCACATTCCATCAAAAAAAATAATGGATTATAAAAACAGATATTCAGAGGACATTTTATTAAGTTAAAAATTTTACATAAAATTAAATATCCACTCATGTTTAAACAATGAAGTTACTAGAAAGTGAAGGACATATCAGAAAAATGATAAGGAATAGCTTTGAGTTCTGATTCATAGCAATTCTGACTCATTTAAGGTTTCTGAGGCTTGAAATCTTTGTGGAATCAAAGAACATCTTCTTTCTCCTACTAATAATTTACAAAGCCAAAATTCAAAAAGAGCTGTTCTTGTCTTCAAAACTAATATATGAATATGTTATCATTATATTTTTATTATTTAAAAATTCTAGTAAATCTGTAAACTAAACATTTCATATGTACTATTCATTAATGTGCTAGACTGCAAAGTTGGTTTGAACTTCAAGATCAGTGGTTCAAGCTCACCATCCACTACTTGGAAACCCTATACAAGATGATTATGGGTCAGAACCTACCTGATGACACTTAACAACAACAATTCATTAATTATGTGAATATTAATTGTGTGATTCCTATCACTCATATGTCAGTTTATCATATTATGTTGACTTATTGCTGTGTGATGCCGGAAGATATATGCCACTGGTATTTTAAATACCAACAGGGTCACCCATGGTGGAGTTTCCAGACTAAAACTGACTGATTCTCAATGTTTAGTCAATGACAACTTTATGAGTAGTAGTGGAACACTGTAAGAAAATGTTCCAGAAAAGATTAAATCATTATGAATAATAGTAGGATGGTGTCAGATATAGTGCCTGAAGAGAAGGCCTTCACGTTGGAAGGCACTCAAAATATGAACTAGGAAGAGTTGCCTTCTCAATGTAGAAGAGACCACGATGACTTGAATGGAGTAAAGCTTTATTTGCTGATTTGACACACTTCAAAACGAAGAACAAACAAACAAACAAAAACAGCAGCTTCAAGTATCCATTAATAATCAGAACATGGAATGTACAAAATATAAATCTAGGAAAACTGGATGTTGTAAAAGTTAAAGGGAACATATAAAGATAAATATTCTGAGCATTAGTGAACTGAAATGAATGTATTTGACTATTTTTGTAAGACAGTGATATAGCTTACTATTCAGAGAAAAATATATTGAAGAGGAATGGCAGCACATTAATTATCAAAAAAAATACTCCAAGATCTATCTTGAAATACCATGCTGTCAGCGATAGGCTAATACCCAAATGCCTATAAGCAAGAACAGTTAATACCACTATTCAAATATATAAGCTAACTACTAAATCCATAGATGCTGAAATTAAGAATTCTACCAACTTCGGTTACGAATCAGGCTGCTAACCTCAGGATCAGCAGTTTCAATCAACCAGATGTGCCACAGGAAAAAAGATGAGGCTGTCTGCTCCCATAAAGATTTATAGCCTCAGAAACCCTGTACAGGGTCACTATGAGTTGAAACTGACTCCACAGCATATAACCTCCACAACCAACTTCTTCAGCTGAAATGAGCAAACACACAATCAAGATGTATTGATAATTGCTGGTCATTGGAGTGTGAAAGTTGGAAACAAAGATGAAGACTCAGTACTTGGAAAAGATGGTCTTGGTGATAGGAATAATGCTAAGATTACATGATAGAATTTTGTAAGAACAATGACTTGTTCATCGCAAATACCTTTCTTAAACAACATAAATGGTGACTATACACATGGACTTCACCAGATGGAATATACAGGGATCACTCTGTGTGTGAGAAAAGACGGTGGAAAAAATCAATACCATTGGCCAAAACAAAGCCGGGGTAGAATGTAGAACACACCAACTACTTATATGCCAGTTCAGGCTGACGTTGAATAAAATTTAAACAAGTCCACGAGAGTCAAATATGACCTTGAATATGTCCAACCACCTCAAAGAAAGATTTGATGCATTAGACACTAATGATTAAAGATCAAAAGATTTGAGGGATGACATTAAGAATATCATACAGGAAGAAACCAAAAAGTCATTAAAAAGACAGGAAAGAAACAACAGATGAAAATGGAGGTCGCAGGAGGTTGCAATGTCCTCTCAAACTTAAAGAAGCTATAGGGACAGAGAGAAATATTGAAGGGAAAGAGCCAAACAGGAATTTTCAAAGGGCAGCTCAGGAAGACAAAATATTATAATGAAATGTGCAGAGACCATTGTTGGAAAAAAAAAAAAAAAATGGGAAGAAAGCAGTCAACGTGTCTCAAGTTAAAAGAATTTAAGAAAAAAATTCAACCCTCAACTTGATATTGAAATATTTTATAGGCAAAATATTGAATGATGCAGAAAGCATCAAAAGGAGATACAAGGAATACCTAGAGTCATCATACCAAAAAGGAATGGTTGACATTCAACCATTTGAAAAGGTACCATATCATCAAGAAGCAATGATATTGATGGAAGCTGTCCAAGGTGCATGAAAGCATTGGAAACAAGCAAACATCCAGGAATTGACAGAATACAAATTGAGATATTTCAACAAACCGATGCAGCACTGGAGGCACTCAAGAACTTTAAAAACTACTACCTGATCAACTGATTAGAAGAGATCTATATCTGTGCCCATTCCAAAGATATGTGACCCAAGATAATGCAGAAACAATCAAACAATATCATTAAGGTCACATGCAAGTAAAATTTTGCTGAAGATAACTAAAAATGGTTGCAACAATACATGGACACAGAACTTCCAGAAGTTCAACTGCATTCAGAAGAGGACATAAAACCACAGCTATCATTGACTGAAAGCAGAGAATATTAGAAAGGTGTTTACTTGTGTTTTATTGGCTATTCCAAGGCATTCAACTGTGTAGATTATGAAAACTATGATTCATTTTGAGAAAATTTGGTATTCCAGACCACTTAACTGTGCTCATGAGGAACCAGTACACAGACAAAAAGGTGGTTGTTATATGCACACCAATGTTTATTGCTGCACTATTCACAATAGCAAGAAGATGAAGACAGCCTAAGTGCCATCAGTGGAAGAATGGATAAGCAAACATTGGTACATACACACAATGGTATATTATGTTACCTTGAAGAATATCAATGAAGCTGCATATGCCTGCATAACATAGATGAACCTTGAGCACATTATGCTGAGTGAAATTAGTCAGTCATGAAAGGACAACTATTACATAATACAATTGTAAAGGTTTAAGAGAACATACCCTTGCTAAGAGAAAAAAAAAAAAAAAAAAATGTGTTGGTTACCAGGGATAAGGAGGGAGGGGAGAATAGAGTACAGGTTAAGGGATAGTCACATCATACCTCGGGTTTTGGTGAAGACAATGTACAAGGAAAGGGAGGGTAATAAACATAAAGGGAAACTGGAGAGGAAGAACAAGGTAGATAAGGAAGCATGTAGGTAGGTTTGCATGGGCTAAAGGGGCCAGAGATAAATAGTGATGTATGTTCAACCTTGGAACAACAAGACTCCAGGATACAGGGATTGAGGAATACTCTGAATGGATAAAATAGGAGAAATAATATTAAGATGTTTGACTGTATTATCGATATTTGTTCCTTTGCCTAGTTGCAAAATAGACACTTGAGTGTGATAGAAAGGAATATCAGGTAATATGACTACAGAAAGCTTGTTAAGTCCTTCTTCAGCTTATAACTGATCAGAATACCTAAAAGGGGTTCTAGAACTTGCCCAGTGAAATTGGCTTACTGAAGAGCCTTTGCAGTGTATAGAACCTTAGGTAGAATCCTGAGGCCCATCAGAACCTTCTGAGGTGGGTAATTCCCACTTGAAAGGATATACAGACCAGCAAGGAGAACAGAAGATACTTTGTGAAAGAAATATCATCAGGAAAAATCAAAAACAAAAATGGCAGTCTGATTGGTAACTACAAGCACAAGTAAGTTTTCTGTAAGGCAGTCATCAAAGCATGCGATCAAGTCACTTCGGGATTAAACCCCCCTCCAAGAATGAAACTCAAAGTGAATACACCAGCAGGCACATAAGCTTGCTGGGGACAGTGCTGGTCTACTTGTGAGTGGAAATGGAGGAAAGGCAGCAATGAAGATTTGGGCTGAGTTTGACCACATTCCCTAGACACCTGTTGACCTGGAGATGAGAAAGAGAAGAGGAAGGGCTGGCTGGTCTGAAGTATGGTGAGACCTGGGGACTCTTGAGCCCATGGATAAGAACACAGTCATGGAGGACTACAGCTGAGAGTGAAGCACCCAGCTGATAGGAAGTGAGGGGAGACACACAAGAATGCCTGAACTTAGAGTTAGTACCCATTTGACCTAGCTTTAATGATTTGATTATCAGAACCCAACTAGAGGAATATAAAGAAATTTAATAAAGGAAGCAAGGATAAATTACAATTTTATGAATGTGGTCTATACTTATGGATGTACTAACTCAAAATACCAACCAAGAGGGAAGGAGTTTTCATATCAAAGATCAAACCTCTACACAGGGTTGATAGGTATGGGCAATTTAGACATTGGCTACCTAAAATGGAGGAGGTTGGGAGGGCACCAAAAAAGGCATGAAGTAGCTGTCTTACAAATTTTCAAGATGGAGTTTAGTTTCAGAGCATGCAGAGGAAGGTAGAATATCCTACTGAATAGTGTTCCTCTTGTCTAGATGGATCAGGTGAAAGGAGACAGGGATGAGGTTCATTGATTCAATATTAAATAGTTGTTATCATACATAATTGTGATAGTCACAACTGTCAAGGTAAAGGTAGTTATTCTTGCATTCCAAGAACAAAGAATCTTAAGACCTTCAAGAGAAAACAGCATGAGCACAACGTGGAACCTTAACCAGAAAATCAGTGACACCAGAGATTGAGGCAGAGGTGATGGCATGGAGAGATTGAGCAGCTGAGAACTCTAGATTCATGGAAAGAGAAAGGCTGTGTGTTGGCAGCAGGGAGACTGGCTTTCAGAACATGCCCTGTGGTTATTTAAATGATTACATATCCCTATGAGGGTAGACACACATTAACATGGGTGAAGGGACAGGCAATATACAACCATAGGGAGGTTGGCAAAGGAAAGATGGACGTGGTGGGAGACACAGGGAGGATTGCAGTGGTTGTAGTTGATAGAGGTAAATGCTGGAGGTATATGGAGGAGATTGCAACCATGTAATGAAGCAAAGTATATGGTTTGCTGAATGTGAAGCTGATGATCTGCTTTGTGGAAGTTCACTCAGTTCAAAAGAAAAAGAAAAAGAAGTCATTTTGTTTTTACTGATTTGAGATGCTACCTTGAATTCTAGTATGTTTCCATATGTAATGTACTCTCCCTTGGATTTACTTTCTGATCATCAATAGTCAACTGTCTAAGTTTGGGAGATGCCATATTTCTTTCCCAGTATTTCCTAAGCTTTTTTGGTATACTTGGCTATTCTTCCAAATGTACTTTAAAAACAAATAAACAAAACAAAAACTTTGTGAATGAGTGAGGGTTTGCAAAATGGATCAATTGGTTTTATATAAGAAAAATTGTGTACTTCATTTCATCACAATGATTGTAATTCCCTCAATTTGACTTCCTCCCTAGGTTTCTTGTTTCCATTCCTCCTTCTATCAAAACCCTACTGAATTTTGGCCTTAGATAAATGCTGCCCTTTTGATCTTCAGTGGCTGGCCATTCTATGGTGGGTTTATCTCATTAGTGATGTAATGCCCCTTTTCCTTAGCTGAAGATTAAGCCACGGGGGTGAGTTCAGTTTTTGATGTTAAGGGTGACTAAGGGCCATAATCTTGGGGTTCCATCAGTCTCTATGTAACCATTAAGCCGTCTTTCTTATGATTTTGAATTTTGCCACATTTTCTCTCACTTTATCCAGGGCCTTGTAAGGTGATCCCTCTCAGAGCAGTTGGTAGTATGAGCCAGACACCATCTGGTTCTTTGGGTGTCAGGGTTATGGAGACATATGATCACATAATTCATTAGTCCATGGTATTAATAGTTTCCAAGCATCTTCAATTTTCATCATTGTTATTTTCTATGAACAGGAAGAGAATAATAGCTGCACCTTAGATGGCCATTCATGAGCTTTTAAGATCCTAGTCACTACTCACCAAAGTATGATGTAGAGCATTGTCTTTGTGAACCATGCTATGGTTATGCCCAGCATCCTATTCCTTCAAGGTGTTTGTTAATATTTAAAAAGTTTTCATTATTTTGCCCTAGTATGTGCCACCAAATAATCCAAAAAGCTGGGTTATATGAAGAAAAACATGGCATCAGGATTGGAGGAAGACTCATTAACAACCTGCAATATGCACATGAAACAACTTTGCTTGTTGAAAATAAAGAGGACTTAAAATACTTACTGGTGAAGATCAAAGACCATAGCCTTTGGTTTGGATTTCATCTCAATGTAAAAAAAAAACAAAAATCCTCACCAATTGACCAATAAACAATATACTTACCAATGGAGAAAAGATTAAAGTTGTCAAAGACTTCATTCTTCTTGGATCAACTATCAACACTCATGGAAGCAGCAGTCAAGAAATCAAAGGATGTATTGCATTAGGCAAATCTGCTGCACAAGACCTTTTCAAAGTGTTGAAGAGCAAAGATGTCAGCTTGAGGACTAATGTGTGCCTGACCCAAGCCATGTTGTTTTCAATAGCCTCACATACATGTGAAAGTTGGACACTGAATAAGGAAGATCATAGAAGAATTGATGATTTTGAGTTACGGTGTTGGAGGAGAATATTGAAATTACCATGGCTTGCCAAAAGAACAGAGAAATCTGAGTTGGAAGAAATGCAGCCTGAGTGCTTCTTGGAGGCCAGGATGGCCTAACTTTGTCTCTCATACTTCGGACATATTTTCAAGAGGGAACAATCACTGGAAAGGAATATCATGTTTGGTAAGGAGGAAGGTCAGAGAAATAGAGGAAGACCCCCAGCGAGATGGATTGGGAAAGTGTCTGAATTAATGGGCTCACGTGTGGCAACAATTGTGAGGTTAGTCCAGGACTGGGCAGTGTTTTGTTATGTTGTGCATAGGGTCGCTATGAGTCTGTACCAATTCAATGGCACCTAACAGCAACAACAACAACATGTTCCACCATATTCATGAGTATGTTTGAAATAAAGGTAATATCCATTAAAAAAATGCAGTTGCTAGAACAGAACCAAGGTCTACTGAATGATTTAAAATCAGGAAACGTGTGTGCCAGTGTTGTGTTCTTTCACCATACTTACTCAATCTGTATGCTGAGAAAATTAGATTATATAAAGAAAAATGTGGTATCAGGATTGGAAGAAGACTCATTAGCAATCTGCAATATGCAGATGAAACAACCTTATTTGCTGGAAGCAGAGGACTAAAAATACTTATTGATGAAGATCAAAGATGTCAGTCTTTAGTATGGACTGTACCTCAATGTAAAGAAAGCAAAAATATTAACAATAAACAGCAACCTGATAAATGCAGAAAAGCTTAAAGTTGTCATAAACTTCATTTTGCTTGGATCCACTATCAGGACACATGTAAGTTGCAGTCAAGAAATCCAGTGACATATTGCATTAGACAATTCTATTGCACAAGACCTCTTTAAAGCATTAGAAAGCAAAGATGACATTTTGAGGAGTAACGTGTCCTTGACCCGAGTCAACTTATTTATAATCTCCTCATATGCATGTGAATGTTGGACATTATATAAAGAAGAGCACCAAATAATTGATGCACTTGAATTATGGTTTTTGAAAAGAATAGTAAAATGCCCATGGTTTACCAGAGAACAAATCTGTATTGCGAGAAGTACAGTCAGAAGAATGCTCCTTAGAAGCTCGGATGGTGAGAGTTCATCTCTCATACTTTAGACATTTTAACAAGAGGAACCAATCCCTGCAAAAGGACGTTATACTTGGTAAAGTGAAGCATCGATCAAAAAGATTAAGATCCCAAACAGGATGAATTGACACAGTTGTTGCAGCAATGGGTTCAAATGTAACAATTTTGAAGATTTCTCAGAACCAGGCAGTATTTCCTTCTTTGTGCTTAGGATCACTATGAGTTGGAAGCAACTCCAAGGTGCCTAACAATAACAATCATATTCAACCAGTAACTTTAAAGTATTACACTAAGAAGAACTTGCTATAAGTTTGCCTTTGCTCATATCTAATTCTGGTAAAATTATAGTTTTCACCATTGTTATCCTCATTAATCATCAACCATAACACATAAAGTAATACTTATTTTTACTAAAAGATTTACCACAGAAAATGATACAGTCCCCAGCTACCAAAGCTCAACTATAAGTCCTCTGATTTAGAGTGAGGACTAAACTCTCTCAGATTTAGTCTGCCTCATATATTGTCACATTGCAAGACTTGATTAATAAAATGTATATTCTTCGTTTTTATTCTAGTGCCTGATAAACACAGAATTTGCATGAATTACTTAAAAAACCATAAAAGGTTATGGTTACAAAATCAGGTAGGGTGCAAATTAAAAATTAGACTATAAACTGAAATTTATTTTATCTTGCATTCTATCATTCATGATACCCTCCATGTACAGTTTATAATATTTTAGCTGATTGATAAAAAAATATTATGTATTACATAATGGTAAAAAAAAAAATAGAAAAGAACACCGAAAAACTCTATTTTGGATTTTATGATTGTGCAAAAGTATTTTTTTGAAGTACGACAAATAAAATGGAGCCTAACAAAAGTCATGTTTTCTTACTCTTAATACTGTGACAGCTATTTCAAAATCAATAAAATACATAATGCCATCCTAAACTAAGTAGATACAGTTAGCATTGTTTTTATAGCCTTGGAGTAATAAGTATATGATTATAGGATGGTATAAGGAAGCAAAGCCATAGAAGTTGACAGAAATTGCTTGCATATTTAAAAAAAATATATTTTATTGTCAGCACTTTGGTTTCTAGCTGTTATTATATTCTGTGAAAAATCAACTTTGATTTCCCATGTAAACTAATTTTCAAAAGATATATCCATATATCATACTTCTCACTCTGAAGAAATCTGAAGAAATCAGATTATAAACCTACCAGCTGAACCAAAGTTTATACTGTTTATATTTCTTTACTTGCTGGTAAGATGTGAAAACTATATAAAATCTATATACTGCAATCATTTTAATTGAAAAAATAGAAGTCTGAATTCTGCTACCTACCAATGTAATTTTATTACCTACAATATCTGAAAAAATATTCATATTGAAAATAATATCTCTTTTAAGAATACTGTGCATATGTTATTGTGCACATTAGTCTCTGTGTGGCTTTATATTTGGGATGGGAAAAGATTATTAATAATTATGTGTTGATCCAGGGCTGTCCTATGTAAGCCTTCTCCCAAAATTTACTGACTTTACTCAATTATTTCTTGCAAAGAGTCCTCTAATCCCAATCAGTGATTTCCCAAAGTTGATGACTTCTGACTTCCTGTTGTGAAAAGTATACAAGAACTGAACAAAATCTCTACCAAACATCTCCGTTAAAATAGTTTCACTATATAAAACCAGGTAGCATAGTGGTTACAAATAGGGCTGCGAACCGCAAGGTCAGCAGTTCGAAACTATCATCTGTCCTGTGAGAGAAAGATGAGGCTTTCTGCTCCTGAAAAGATTTACAGCCTCGGAAACCCTGTACAGGGTCGCTATGAGTTGGAAGCGACTCCACGGCACATAACAACAACAACATTGGCATCAAAATGAATTTAACCCTCTTTCTAGGTAAAATATATGTTAAAATTACCCACACACATTTTTTTTTAAACCTCAGTATATTTATATAAGCTCTGGTGAGTATTCTGAGATAGTTATGCATAATTCTACTCTATTTGATTATTCAAAGATTATAGCAAAATCATTGGAGTCAAAATATCAGTCTTAGGTATCAAAATAACGTGTCTTTCTGAGAGGCTATTGTCCTTACCCCTTTTTTGTTTGCTAACTTCAACCTCCTTCTGTTCATAGAAACATCCTTATGGAAGGTCTACAGTCATATTGGCTATTTACACTTCTAAACTGTTGTTGCCAAGTGCTCTTGAGTCTATTCCAACCCATAGCGACCCTGTATAGGGTTTCCAAGGTGCAGCTGGTGAGCTTGAACCACGGACCTTGTAGTTCAAACGACTTTGCAGTCTGATGCATTTGCCCATAGCGCCACACCAGGACTACTAAATAGAAGTAGTATATATACCACCCACTATCACAGAGTTGATTTCAACTCCTAGTGACTCTACAGTTTCAGATAAAATTTGACAGATAGATAGTTTTTGTTGCTGTCAGGTGCCATGGAGTTGGTTCTGATTTATAGCAATGCTATGCACTACCTGGCCCTGCGCCATTCTCACAATGTTATGCTTGAACCCATTACTGCTATCACTGCAGCAATCCATATTGTGTGTGATCTTTCTCTTTTTCGTTAACTCTCCACTTTACCAGGCCTAATGTTATTCTCCAGGGAATAGTCCCTCCTGATAATATGTCTCAAGTATGAGAGATGAAGTCTCATCATCCTTGATTTTGGGACGGTAAACCTTCATGGGAGCAGATAGCCTTGTCTTTTTTATTTTGGAGTGCCTGGTGCATTTGAACCACTGACCCTGTGATTAGCAGCCCAGTACACAAACCACTGCACCATCAGGGCACTCATTCTTTCTGCTTCCATTCTTCAGTCACAATCTTCCTTAGTAATCTTTTTATTTGTTTTTAATGTTATATTTTCTTTAAGTTAAGCACATTATGGTAAACACTGGACTGCTGACTGAAGAGTCAATAATTTAAGCCCACCAACCACTCATCAGGCGAAAGATGAAGATTCCTGCCTCCATAAAGGTTTAAAGCCTTGTAAACTCGTTCTGCTGTGCATAAGGTCGCTATGGGTCGGTACTGACTCGATGGCTGCTAACAACAACAAACTATAAATAGGGTCACTATAAGAATCGGCTCGACAGCATTGGGTTTTATTTGATCTACCTAATTCTCTGTTTTTGTGTCCAACTAATAATGTGCACCCTAGTGTGGTGCTTGGGTTAATGCGCCATTCTGCAAAATAAGTTTGAACTGCAAGGCGGTTCACGGTCACCAGCTGCTCCTTGGAAACCCTACACAGGGTCACTATGGGTCGGAAATGACTAGATGACACTTAACAACAACAACAACAATAATGTACATCCTACTTGTAGTTCACATTACAGTCATGGGTTCGTCTATGCTTCCTTTGGTATTTATCATCCAGAAAGTTCTCCTCTTGTTGAACTTTGTTTTGAAATCATTTCCACCACGAAAATTTGGAAACATGCACCAAGAACAAGAATAAGTAATTATACTCTGTCCTTGAGAGAGAACCTTCCCAGTATTAGACATATTAATATTTCATGAACGTCCTTAAATACAATTTTATCATATTTGTTTAGATAGAATGTAAATTTTTTTTTAACCAATTAACTATAATGGGAGGTATTGCTTTTGCTTTGTTTATTCAGGGATATGAAATGATAATTCACAAATATATATCTTGGAGTGATTTATTTAACTGCCCCTGCTCTGTCCAAGCCTAAGGTAACAAGAAAAATCCATTTATAATCTATCATCTATCTATCTATCTATCTATCTATCTATCTATCTATCTATCTATCATCTATCTATTATCTAACTATCTATCTATCTATCTATCTATCTATCTATCTATCTATCTATCTATCTATCAATCTATTATCTATTATCTATCTAACTGCCTACCTACCTATCAGAGCACTTGTGTGACACTGTAGATAAGCACTCACATCTATCTCTATAAGATATACAGTTTTTATGGCACAAAACATTTTGCAAGACTAGAACTTCTATTTATGTCTGAAGCCTTTTTTCTCATTTGCTTTTCCTTTTCTACTCCAGGAAAATTGCTTTATCTACTTAAGAACTTTGGACTAATGTTACTTAATTTGGCTTTTTCCCAAGATGTGGCCTCTCAAATAACCCTGTGATCTCTAGGTACTGCAACCACAGGAAATGACAGACCATCTCTTGCAATTGACTATCTGATGCATAGTCAGAAACAAGGTGTCTTAGATCTAGATTGCTGGGGAGTGTCTGTGGGTGTGCATGTATATGTAAGTTTATTTAAGAGTAGATTTTGAAATTAATTATCAGCATGACTGATCTTTGCAAATAACTAAATCAGTTAGAAATTTACTGATAATTAACATCATTTAGAATTAGGTAAATCTCAGGACAGAAGAAAATGATAGTCATAATTTGTCATCTTTTAAATGCCATTACATTTCACCATCCTTCTAAATCCTAACATTTGGCTTTATCTCTTATTAGATTTTGTGTGCTTCCTTTGTGATACCTATGCACGAACACACAAATTGAGTAGGTCTATTTTGACAATGACGGGCTAATGACTAAATTCTGCCTACTATACTACTAAATGTCACCAAGAAAGCAAAAAGCAAAAAAAAAAAAAAAAAAAAAAAAACCTTTTATTAAATGACAATTATATTTAAACTCACCTTGAGTGAGTTCTCTGGTAACCTGATTGGCTGACTCTAAACTGACTGATCTAGAATAACCTTATTTGGAAAACACAACTCCCCTACCCATTTTCCAACAGAGACTATCCTAGATCTCCAATCCTTCAAGAAACTGGTGATGGTTATGGTGATGGTGATGGTCGGTTCTAACTCATAGTGACTCTGTATAGGGTTTTGAAACTATGCAGGGTTAATCCTCAAAGTGATGAGAGAGATCCAAGTAGGATTTCCTGGTAAAGACAGAGGCTTAAGGGAGATAGCAAAAGCATGTAGCTGTTTTGTCAAACCTCTACTTGTGCTACTATCTCATTGGTTAAATACGTCACATTACCAAGCACAAACTTAATACTCAGAAGAAGTCATTCCCAGCAGTAAGTACACAGAAAAGTATAAAAATATTGGAACTAATGATAAAATGACTGTATGCAAGTCTTTTTGTAAAAGTTGTTTTCATAAAATAAGCAGTACTGCTCAGAACATCCATTATATTTACAATTTATATTGATGATGTTTAAATATGTGTAGTTTCACAGAATTTTACTTCCAGTTTTGGACATTGTAATCAGAAATGTGTTTGTATATGGAATTGGTGATTATCCTACAGCACCAACAGGGCTCCTTAAAATGCACAAATGACAAATTCTAACATATATGTTGTTGTCATTGTTAAGATCCATTGAGTTAGCTAGCACCAACAGGAAACATTTTTGGAACAACCAAACAAACATTGCCGATTCCTGTGACAATTTCACAATTATTGCCATGTTTGAATCTTTTGTTGCAGCTGCCCTTTCATCTCATGCCATTGAGGATTTTCCTCTTTTTCACTGACCTTTTATGAACTATTATATCCTCCCCCAGGGATATCACTAACAAAATATCACTATCCTCATATCTAAGAAATGTGTGGGCTATATTTCTTCCAAGAAATATTTGTTAATTCTTCTGACAGTACATGATACATTCAATTCTCTTTGACAACACCATAATTCAAAATGGATCAATTCTTTTTCAATCATCCGTATTCTTTATCCAGCTTTCTGATGCATATGAGGCAATTGAAAAGAGCTTGGTTTGGTCTGCATCTTAATCCTAAGAGGGACATCTCTGCTTTTTAATTAACAATTTTAAAAGGCTTTTCTTCAGCAGATTTATCCAATGCAATTTCATACATCTTTTGATTTCTTTACCACTGCTTCAGTGGACATTGACTGCGGATCAAACTAAAATAAAATCTGTGAATTGAAGCTGACATTATCAATCCTTTCTCATGATATTGCTTATTGATCCAGTTGTTAGCATTCTGGTTTTGAGTTATAATCCATATTGAAGGTCATAGTCTTTGATTTTCATAAGTAGGTGCTTTGAGTCCTCTTTACTTTCAGCAAGCAAGCTTGTGCTGTCAGTACATTAAAATTAGTTAATGAGTCTTCTACCAATCCCAACGTCTTGTTTTTCATCATATACTCCATTTTCTTTGATTATTGGCTCAGCATATATATCACATATGTATGATTGAAGGGTACACCCCTAGTAACAACTCTTCTGATTTTAACCCTTGCAGTATCCTAATTTTCTTTCCTAATGACTGCCTCCTGGTCTATATACAGGTTCTGCATAACACAATAAGAATAATTGTTGTTGTTGTTAAGTGCCATTGAATTCATTCTGACTCATAGAGACTCTGTATAGGGTTTAAAAGGAGCAGCTGGTGAGCTTGAACCACCGACAATGCAGTACAAATAATTTTTTCAGTCTGATGCATTATCCCACAGCACCACACCACAAATAAAATAGAGTAATTTCACTTGTTCTAAAACATACTTGTTGTTAGGGTGTTGAAATGAACTACAACCAGAAACTAATATATATACATATTACTCAATGGCACCTAACAACAAAAACAATGGCAATAGTAAAAT